>NC_046363.1:31121460-31220861 GCF_011125445.2 Fundulus heteroclitus
GAGCGTTTTGTATTTACTGGTTTTATATTGTCTGAAACTGAAATAGTTTATCTGAAATATTTAGATGCAGTGCTGTATATGCAGATTAGTTGGCTCAGGTATAATTTTCTTCAATGAACTGGTAAAGTTATGACCCATTGAGTCGTCAGCTTTACAGCGAAGGGGTGAGACATTAGGTGCATCCTATTTCATCCTTAATCAATAATGCTTTACATTTTTAATTTCCATCCAAACCTTTTCTTAAGACATAAACGAAAAATATTCATTGTAACAGTACTCATTTGTCTGTTTTCTATAAATTTTTTAGGGTTACAATTAAACTCTCACATAATTTATCAACCATCATTTTGAGAAACTCAGTTTCATTTAAAAACTAGACCTTAAATTTAAATACTACTTTATCCAAAATTCCACATTAGAGCTTTAGTTGTTTTCACATTTTTATTATGATTTTAATCAGCGTTTACACATCATATAGAAATATCTGTGTGACTGATTTGTTTTTTTGTAATCAGTTCAGTAGTAGATTTCTGAGAATTTTCTTTCTTTGCGTGAAAACATTGACATTGAAACTATAAAAACAAAACGGCCCAAGTAAAAAAACTACTTTTTGTCACATGGGCCAAAATTGTCAAGTCAAGAGTACTTGCAGGCCAAGAAAATATAATTTTTCGTAAACTAAAATCAGATGGAAATCAGCAAATTGTTTTACCAGCCTTAAAAATTAAACCAAGCATGAAATATTTCCATTGAAAGTATTATTTTTTTTTATTAAGAACAGGATGTGTACATCATTGTAGATCCAAAACTTGAAAAGGACTTTGGTTGTTTGGGTTTTTTAAAGAAAGGCATCCAGTTTGCAAAATTCTTTTGGGCTTGGTTGAAATGCATAGACATTTTTTTTATGTATTTTCAGCATTAAGAACATGACTTTGGCCATTCTTTCTTTAAAAATACATCCTATATTTAGCCAAGTTTAATAAAACAATTAAAAGCAGACTTTGGTGCACCAGTGTCTGTTTTTGAGTAAAACTAACAGCATTCCCCGTTATTTGTGGGAATGTTCTCCCTTAACAGTCTGCCCCTCTTTGTCTTACACAGGCAAAAGAGGATGATGGGTATGACCCTAAGCGAGGAGCAGGTGATGGATGTTGAGAATCACTATCCCACTGACCGCGTCCCGATGGACATGAAGGAGAAGTCTGTGGCTGAGAATCTGCTGGAGAAGTTGTATGATTCCCAGTGAGTGCAGTTTTCTTTCCTTTTTAGGAGTTACTTCACAGGCTGAGGTCTTATTCACATTCTGCAAAGACAAACAGTTGAGGCTCATTTTTTGATAGATGTGACCAAAACATTCCTTTAATCTATGAGTGAAAATTGTGTTTTAGTTGTTGTTGTGTTTTTAGCCCCCCCCCCCCCCCCCCCCCCCCCCCAAGTATTTTTAAAGACATTTGAAAGTTGGTGTTCTTGGCCAAACGCGTTTACGCACAATCTTAAACCTGCATCTGGATGCACAGAGGCAGAATAATGTGGTAACTGATCATTTCTTTAACAGTGAGTTTACTTATTATTAAATCAAAATGTAATAGTTTATAGCTCTGTTCATGGGGCTGAAATTTCTACCAGCTGGTTCTTGTTGTGATAAGCAGCTAAAATGTGTGACACATGCAGTCCTAAATGATGGAATAACCAGCTAATCCTCTAATGACTCAAATCTGTAGCAGCTCAGCTTGAAATACGGCCAGTTCATTACAGCCGATGTTTAATACAGTCTGTCTTCTATACTGAAATATACAGTGTAGCAGGAGTGATGATTGCTTTGAGAAGTTGGTTACATCTTTACTGTTTAAGGATGCACACTTGGTGAAAGTTTGGGTTGTTTTTTTACTCCAGTTTGCACCTAATGTTTGATATAAGATGCTCTCATTGTAGAGAGGGGTTTATGTCTGCAGGAAGTGCTGTTTTAATCAGAACTGCATTCTTTGTTCATTTATTCTAGTTTATTCTTAATAAATGTAACTTTTGAGTAATTTTAATTAAATGGAATCATGGGCTGGTTACCACTTTAAAGGTGCACCAAACTTTTAAAAATATTTATTTCAAAGCTGCAAAAAATGTTCCCAAACTGTTCTTAGAGTTTGGAGTCCTTGTTAATGAAACTGACCAGTTTTATGCCCTTCTCCCACATGTTGCTCTACACTGCCAGTCCAGTGGCTAAAAGTCATATGTCCCACCATTAAAGACACTAGCTGTGTTTCCATCCAATTCTCGTGTGAATTCTGAGCGAACTTTTAAAATGTAGCAAAAAAGAAAAAGGGCATCAGACGCGTTTCCAATGTTTGTAGCGAATTAACCTGGAGACGCACAGCATAATGTTGTCATACGTTGACGTTGGCTGTAATAAACAAGAAATAGATGTTGCTAATTAGCGCGGACCACAGATCAGTAATGGAGCAAGGCTTTAATTAATGTGTAAATTTTTTTTTTCAATTACGGATGAGACTTAGAAAAATACTCGCGTTTCTTCGTTGGTCCACACGTACCTGTTGTTGCTTCCAGACCCGTTTTCCAGCATTATGGGAATATCCGGGAGGACACCGGCAGCAGAAACAGCTGATGCGAAAAAAACGTTCACTACGCTGAACTGATTCAACAAATGTGTTTTTGTCCCCTCTTTAGCGCATTTACTGTTATTTGAAAAAGTCAAAAACCACCACAAGTGAGCATAATAACCATTTTTGGCTAAATTTGGTGAGTTAATTCGAATTTTGTTGTTTCCATCAACCCCTTTTATTACGATACTTCAAAATCTGCATTAAAAAATGTTGATGGAAACGCGACTACTTGCTCTTTTATGACTTAAGTTGACAAGCCAGGAGCTTGAAGAGCAGACCCCACCCAGCAGGTAGTCTGGCTTATTTACCAGCAAATATCAGCTGCTTAAACTCCCAGGGTTACTCTGGAAACAACCTAACGGCAAACACGTTCAATAATCTGAACAAGTTCAGATTATTGAATTCAGTTTGGCAGGGATTCAGTTTGGCAGGGTTTATGTCTTTGACATTTTTGGTAATTTTTAATGGTACAAGGAAACATACATATCCAACATTTTTAAATGTTCAAGTAATCGTGTTCTAATGCAACATGAATAGACACAGCCACTAGAAAGGAAAGTAGCAAGGAAGCACCCTGGTAAGAAAATTAATGGAAGAGTCACAAAGCAGGAAGGAAGGACACAAGGATGGAAGGACATAAAGAAGAGAGGCAGGACACAAGGATAGAAGAAAAGAAGGAAGGAAAGATGAGGAGGGGAAGAAGTAATGGCACAAGTAAGGAAGAAAGTCATTTGGCACCTGAGGGAGGAAAGCAGGAGAGATGCAAGAAAAAAAGGAAGGAAGGTGGTAAGAAACAAATTGTACGGAAGTAAGGAAGGCTAGGGAATAAAGTCTGGAAATAGCTATCTATTTTAATTTTTATTTATATCCTGACCTGCAAAATTCTGAAATGACCTTATAGCCACCCATGCCTAGTCATTTAAGCTGCTCGGTGTGTAATAGGGAAATGTGATTATTTTATTTTCAGTTTCTATTAATAAACCCCGCATTTTTGAACATTCCTGAATGTGAATTAATAGCGGTACCAGCTGTGTATTACATTTATGCACGTATGCAATACATTTCACTGAAAGCACAGAGGGGAATCGAGCAACAAGCAGGAAATAGAAGCAGTCTGGGTGAGAGTGTCTGCAAGAGATCAGCGACGGAAGCGCAACAAAACAGCGTGAGAAGGCAGAGAGGAAAAGATGGAGGCAGCAGTGCCACGTTGGCAGGAGGGCTCTCTCTGGAGTTATGCCAGCTCTTTTAGGGAGGGGGGGTGGCTCTCATGCAAAACTAGAGAGAGGGAGGAAAAAGATTCAGAAGATTATCAGCGCAGCACAGCGTCTGCGATGAGCACAGTAGGAAAAAAAAGGAAGCTGCAGATCCCAGCTGAAAGTTGGCTTTGACCCCACAGCCATCGACTGTTTTTCATCCTGTTCATGAAGCAGGTCAGACGGGGAGGGGAAGTGGGCCACGGAGAGGGCAGGGGATTGTTTGACTTCATCCTGTTAGGAGAATGGAGAAGGAAGTAGAAATGACAGTAGATGCAGTGTTCACGCTCTGCTGTCGCCCTGTGAAAACAGTCACCGCGATAGTGGATGTCGGCAAACCTGCCAAGACATCAACCACGTTTTAATTCAGCCCCAGCAATGTTGGGTGTCTATCTTCAAATGATCCAGTCACCCTCACTCTATTCACTCCTTCTAACAGTCGTCTCTCTGTCCCTCTCCCCGCTACAATCTTGCACCCGATCACCCTCCGCACACACACACAAACCCCTCTGCCTTGACCAGAGCACAGTGACCTCACCCCATTTGTTGCTCATTGGTCTCTGCAGGGATGCAAACTAGGTGGACTAGACATTCGATTGGATAATGCAGGGAAATCCCAGGGAAACCCCTCCCATTCCTTATGTTCGTCCGAAAACACAAGGATCGAATGTCTACTGTCTTGCCTGCATGTTGCATCAGACAAAAACATGGTTAAATAGACCGTTTCCGCTGTGTTGGAGCATTTCGGATTCCAGATTTCCTTTTTGTGCAGACTCTCTGCAGGAGAAGAAACGGCAGCAGATAGTTGGGAGACAATACTTTTGCTTTGCATTGGTTTTGGATGTACAAGTTCAGTTTTTGAAGTATTAGAAGAGGGATTATCAAAATTTTGGATGCTTTTCATTTCACATTCTTGATCTTTTTTTTTTATTATTTTTGTTTTATTTTTTGGTGGTCAAACTTTAGAATATGATCAAAAGCTTTACCCCTGAACACAACAACCAGATAGCCAGCTTTGAGTTGCAGCACGAAAAGCTTAGTCACTTTAAATTCCACCGACCCAAAACAGAACTGATAATCAGTCGAGCAAGCGAAGGGAAAAATGCTACTTAAAAAGAAGAGGTAAGCTCGGTGCTCTATGAATAACTGTGCTTTCTTTTTCCCTCTTCACTCGACAAGTCATTGAAATCCGTTTCCTCTCTCCTGTTTTAGACTTACTTTTGTCCCAGATGAGGAAAAATGGTGAGTTACACTCTTATTTAAGCTTCTTGATTTTGAAATGTTTTCCTCGCTGTTTTTGTTTTAATGTGCTTCGTCTCTGCATGCTTAGCCTGGGTGGGGCTAAACCACAAGATTTTTGCATATACATTCAAGCCCACCAAATGTCTAATGACAAAGTTACTCCTGCAGAAGAGTAAACCTAAAGTTGATGCTTTTATTCTCCAAAATCTTACTGCTTTCATATATATATATTTTAATCTTTTATGATCTCTTCTTACACACTCGTATGTTTATTTCTGTTTTGCATTTAGGGTTTGACAAAGCACATACATTTAAAAATGCTCTGCATGCTTTTGCATGTTTTTGTCCTGAGTCCTTTGCTTTGAGTTGCTTTGTTTGTTATTGTACTCCAGGGATGATACGCTTTACAGCTTTGTGTTGGTTTCTAATATGAAGCTCTTCAGTTGTGTGTTCCTCCCCTGCACTCCTCCTTTTCTCAAATATCTCCTCAACTCCTCCTTCGTCCCTCCATGTAGGTCTTTTTTTTCTTTCTTCCCACTCTTCTTAGCTCCTCCTCTGGAGGAAAAAAATTACTTTTTGCGTCCCTGCTGTCTTTTTTCTTTTCCATCCTTTTCCATCCTTATTTTTACCCCCTTTTGCATTTTTTTCTCCTTGCCAAATTTCATCAAATTTATTTCAAGAATGATAAATACTCTGCTCTCGCATTATTATACACTTTGAGGTACAAAAGAAGTTGCCATCTCATTCTTTAGTCAAGTTGGGTAAAGTTTGTGAACAAACTTTGTCGAGACCATGAAAAAGAGCTGCTGCTCAAGAGTTTTGTGTGCGGTATCCAGTTTTTGGTAAAGCTTTGCCAATACCCTTTTCTGATCATTCTGATTTATCTTGAAAAACTTTCATTAACCAGTTTCAAATTGTTTCTTTATGTTAACTATTTATATTGTAAGCAAAGGCAACGTCATGTGTGAGAAGTATGGAAAGCCATTTTGGTCAATAATGATGCTTTCCAGCTCTATCTGATATCTAATGAACAGTGTTAAAAATTCTAGCTGCTGTTTAGCAGGATGAGACGTTTCATAAACATCAGCGGATGTTCAATAATTCAAAAAGTAAAGCTGGAACAGGTTTTCATTTCACATTTAGTGGAATTTGTGGTGAAACGTCTGGTGGCGTACAATTAGAGAGTCGCCTTTAGAGGAGTTTTGAACAGCTGTCAATCGATGAGAAGCCAACTCAGGCAGTCTAAACTGATCTTTACTTTTAGATGTTCATGGATAGTTCCTATGAATGCCCTCAGAAAATATACTAAGATGTTTTCCATTATTTTGTGTACTCATATTAAAATAACTCAAGAGTAACATAATAAGAGTAATGTGCAAAAAGGTTTGATGCAGCTAAAAATTTACGTTTCCTCTTTTTGAAAACACTTTTGATACCTTAGCATCATTTAACATTATGACGGCTCTAGTTATGTTAAGAACGTCTAACTACTTTAAAGGTTACATTTTTTTAAATGAAGCAGAAATCAATGCTTTAGAATCAAGAGCTAAAAACAAATAAACATTTTGTCAAAAAATATTAATATATATCATTTAAGTGAATACCAAAACAGCTTTCCATAGAGAGAGGATAGTTTCTTTAAACTGACAATGGCATCTTATTTATTTAATTTTTTTATCGGTCCTGTCTGGCAATGTAGCCATAAGATTTGCTTTCTTAGTGCCAAAGAGAGCCCAACAGATTTACTTTCACAAAGGGAGCATATTTGCTTTTGCTATAGTGCTCCACTTGATACTTATGCAAAAAGATTTATTGGTAAGTGGACATTATTTGGATGTTATTGGACATTATTTTGGTCATATTTCAAATTCAGTGGATACAGAAATGGAAAGATTAAAGAGAAAGAAAGGAAGAGAGAAAGCTGTGGCAAAAATGTTAAAAGGGAGGAAAGATGACAAAAATAGAGTAGAATAACAGAAGAGCAGAGGAGAGCCCGAGGAAACCCCCCCCAGCAGCCACAGTGCAGAAGCCCCCGGGGGGCCGCAACGACGGGCCCGCGGGCTCCGCCTGCAGCCAGCTACGCCACAGCAGATCCAGACATGGCATCACATTTTAATGATTAGCATAGATGGCGTTATAAACTAGAAACAACAGCCTCTGTATGTGAACACAGACCACACCTCAACTCTTTCGAAAGACCGCCACTATCCCAAAATCCAGCATTTACAATGACAGAAAGCTCAAACGAATAAAAATTAGTAACTTTGCTGTGGTTCTGTTAGCCTTTGATTTCCTAACGAGTAGTAGTAGCAACAATCACACAACCCATCACACATTGATAAGACAAGGGGATCACCATCATTTTAAGTTTAAGTGCAGCGATATTATAACAACCTCAGATCAGGACATTTTTTTGTACAATTTGTTTAAAAAGCTTCAGGTAGGTGATACACCTTGACATGGTGTATCTCCTACCTGAAGGAAGGAGCTTAGACTGTATATCTAGGGATGGGTGGGATCCATTAAGACTGATCTGGACTTGAGTTGGTCCATAAAATTAATCGCTTGTACGTATGAACTATCAGCGTTCTTTGGTAATGCTTTACAAGCGCTTACAATTTTGTTTAGAATCAGCAAACCAAACCATCAAAAAAAAAAAAAAGGAAAAAAGTGAGAAGAGTCAGTAAACCAGCTAAAAGATTTCAACAAAAACACAATTGAGCTTGCCAATTTTCAGAGAAAGTGCATCCTCTGGTGGGCTTTTCTGCACACAGCATCGGCCCGGGGTTCAAATGTCAGTTTATTGTCCACCACTGTGCCCAGGTACCTGTAGCTTTACTGTTATATGCATCCCGGAGGAATGTCAATCTTTAGAAAATGTATTTGTTTTTAACTTTTTAAATAACACCTGTCCTTAACTTCTCTCGCAGCCAAGCCATCTTCTCTGCAGTAGCTGGCTACATGAAGCACCTCGAAGTTAAAAACAGGGCAGGCGATAGTAAGAAGTCGAAAAGAGGCTTCCCGTGGATTAAGGTGAGGCATCCTCGTCCATGCAGAAGGGAGACATCCTTGTATCTTTATGTAGAATAAAATAATGTGATGCGGCCTAAATTAAATTTTATCTGCTTACAATCTTGTCTGTTATCTTTATGTTTGCAGAAGAATCATGATCCTCCAAAGCCCAAGAGTAATAGGGGGTTCCATGTTCCTAACTGGATCGGAGGCAGTAGTAAAATACTTTTTTTTTTTCCTTTTGCACATTTTTTATGTAATGTCTAAATATCTTTATTTTAAACATTTAAAATGTACATTTCAAGTTATATGAAAAGAATATATGTTAAATATGTGTTCAAACTCTGCATTAGAGACATTAGAAAATATTTTCTTTCATTTTTTCGTAGTTAGTACTTTTACCTATTCATTTTTATGAATGGTCTGCATATAAGAACATGTCTTGCCCTTCTTTCCTGTTGCAGTGGAAGTCAAACTAAAAGATAATGAAGGTACTCTTTGTTCAGAGTCCACCTCCCCTGTTACTGTATCTGTATATTAATGACATCCCTACTAATCAATGCATCCGCATGTCTGCATGTTCAAAATCAAACCAGAGGGTGTGGGTGTCTCGTTATTCACCTGAGTTTGTTTGAGTGGATATTTAGTTGTGGTGTCCTGTGGAAGCTCACACGGAGGATTTAAGATGCTCACTTGTGTCAAACTAACAATCTCACCGTAAGCAGGAACCATGATTGCACCAAACTTCCTCTTTGCCTGTCTCCATAGTCTTTTCCTTTTTTTTTTTTTTTGTTAACCTGACCGGGGTGCTTTTGGTTTATGGCTTTTTGCAGCCGCATTGTAGTTGTTCAATTTACATAAAGATGTCCATTTCTTGTCCTGCAGTGGATAAAGATGTCAAGGGAAAGGAAATTAAAGGGGGTTCTGCCCGAGGCTCGTTGACAGAAACTCCAGTTCCTTCCATCAAAAAACCTGAAAGCTCACCCTCGGTGCCTAACGTGGAGTCCCCTGGACCTTTAAGCAGCAACCCCATTACCACCAGCAACAACACAGAGCTCACTCCGAATGATGGTAAAACTGTGAATTGTATTTTATGTTGACACTGAAAACGATAACCGTGACAACTGTAGTGCCCTGCAAACCTTCACCTTTTTTTATTTAGCTTACATTACAACCACACATTTGAATATATCTTATTTGGATTTAATCTGATAGTGGAAATGAAAGGAAACAGATGCATGGATTTCACTGTATTTAATTTTTTTTTTTTTTTTTGTACAAATAAAATTCTAAGAAGTTTTGTGTAGATTTGCATTCAGCCACAATTAGGCTGGTGCCTCAAAGTAGGATGTAGTGGAAACCACTGCTTTCAGTAGTAATTTCTAAATAGAGTCCACATACATGAAATTCAATCTGAATATAAATAGACATTTCTTGGCCATTCCTTTGTTGTCATTTCCCAATTGTTATGCCACTCAACTTGTATTTGAGCGAGGCGATAAATTGATAAATTAATTCAAATTTACAAGTTTTTTTCTTTTAGATAAAATTTTCGGAAAATCTGGATTTGATTTCGCCAATGCACTCATTGGGCTTCCATGAAGAGAACGGCATGCAATGCTGAATTTATTTATTTTTTTACCATAATACAAGGCACTTTAATTTAATAATTTACTTATATTTTTAAAGTTAGTTTGAAGTTACACAAGTGAAGTGAAGCCTGTTTTGGCTCATTGTGTAACACCACTAGTAGCAAACATTTTGTCATATTTTCATTGTTTACAACGGCATCTTGTTTTATAAGCCTGTTTCACAGCTTGTATTTAGCTGCACTTTAAATTCAGGTACACTCCCAGACAAAATGCTTGACATAAAAGCAAGTTTTTAAAATAATTTCTTTAATTTCTTTTTGTGAAACAAAAAGGACGAAAAAAAATCCATTGATCAAAGTTGGTCTAATAAAATCGGAGATTTTCTTTTTAAGCTCTACCTTGAACGGTAAAACATTATCTCCAACAGCATTGTTGATCACCACTCCATCCATTGTGTGTGTGTGTGTGTGTGTGTAACGCACAGTGGTGTAAAACCTCCCCCATTCATGATTGTACACCTAAATTGGTAGGTGGAGAATTAGAGCATTTATCAGGGAATCTGTAAGGATACCAAATGGTAACTCCAAAGGAGTAGCAGAGATTCACAGCTCAGGATGGATAATCTGTTGCCCAGAAAGCTATTATTTGTGCACTCCACAAGTGGCAGGAAGCAAGCCAGTGTTGCAATCCAGACCCAAGAGGTTCCTTTTGCAGTTTGCCACAGGGCATGTTTGCACTCACTCCGGCCAAATGAGTGCAAAATCAAACATTTTGTTTCACATGGAGAAAACTACACAACCGCCACTGAAACATGATGGCACTCATTTGAGAGTGAGACTGAAACTCATATATACTTTGAACTTTGATAATTATGGCTTACATAAAATGAAAAGCCAAAGTGTAATGTCTCAGAAAATGAGAATGTTCTAAACAGGAATGTCAGGCTATGTTCTTTGCTATGTACTCCACGCTTGTCTGGGCCTCCTTTTGAATGAATTACTGTATCAGTGTGACGTGGCATAGAGGCGATCAGCCTGAGCTTCGGCTGAGGTGGAATAGCAGCCTGGGTTGCTTTGATAGCTGCCTTCAGGTCATCTGCAGCGTTTCGTCTGGTGTCTCGTCACATTTTTGACAATATCTCATAGATTCTCTATAGTCATCAGGTCAGGTGAGTTTGCTGGCCAGGCAAGCACACCATAATAATAATGATAATAACACTATGATCATTGAACCAGCCTTTGGTACTTTTGGCTGTGTAGGTCAGTGCCAAGTCCTGCTATGAAATGAGGTCAGAATCTTCATAAAGACGGTCAGCATCTTCCCCGCGATCGTGTAGCTGACCCAGACTCAGAGGCCATTTTAAGTCTCAGGAAACATTTGCAAGCGTTTTGAATCAATTAGCTGATTAGGGTGTGACACCATAAGTTTCCCGATATTTAACTTCTTAATATTCAGATTTCCTGAGATACAGAATTTTGGGGTTTCATTACCTGTAAGCCTTATATCAGGAAAATGACAAGAGATTGATGACACATTTCACTTTGTGTGATAAATCTACATGAGTTTCGCTTTCTGAGATAGGTGACAAAAATAGTCTGGACCTAAATCCAATTTAGAACCTGTGGCAAGACTTAAAAATCAATGTTACTCATTCCGTAAATTCTTACTAAAAGACCCTGAAACATGTGATTGTAATGTGAAAAATTGAAGAAAAAACTAAGAGAGATTTGAATATTGTTACATATTGGCTCCTTGTATTAATTCTCTTAAGGTGTTTTTGTTACATTGCACTATAATTAAATCAGTCCAGCATCTTTTTTGTTTGTTATCCCCAATAAAAAGTAAAAAAAAAAAGATAAACCATGTTGTATTTCTGTAATTAAACAATAGTTGTAGCTTAAATTTTGTTTAATGACGTGTAATTTTACAGTGAAGCTTAGAAATAATGTGCTAAATCGTTAATAAGCATTGCGTTTATGTACACGGACAAATGCACATGATTCTACCTTTTAAGTTTAATCATCCTTTCAAATGATCTGACCGCTGTTGACTTGTAATTCCTAGTTGATAACAAATTTGGTTTTCTACGCTCTTAGGCCAGCCAGGCAACTGCTTAGAGCTTCCCACTCCGACAGATGGACCCCTTCCAGAGATGGGAGCCGGGGTTTCTGTCGTCGAGCACAGTTCGGCCCACGATGCTCACCCGGAAGAGTCGGACAAAGACAGGTGAGAAGGATAAAGACGGGAAGAACATTGCATTACGGCAGCGTAATGGCTCAGGACTAGAGCTGGCACGGGGGTTAGAACTGGAAATATGTGGGGAATGGGGCAGGATAAGCACAATGTGTCTGAATTGCGCTGGCTGAGGGAGCGTGGTAAAACTCCCCCAGCGGTCTGTCCCTGCTGTGTGCTAGCTCTTGTCATGCCGCCCGTCGCTCGCTAGCTAACAGCGCCTGCAGTTGTGAGAAGGACCCTCACCGAGGTGACCATGGACTCCGCCCCCCTTGCCTTCCCTCTCCCTTTTACCCTTTGTCCTTCATCTTCCTCACAGTGGCATGTCTTCTCCTTCTCTGCTATCTCGCTGTCTCTTGTGTTTCTGTGTGTCCCGATTCTTCTCATTTTAACATCAGAGCTTCATCGCAATTTTTATTGGCCTCAGTTTGTAAAGTCGGTAGCGCCTTGTTTTCTCGGAATCGGCCACATACTGGCACCACATACGTTTTTTTTTTTTTCTCCGCTGTGATAAGTTTGTCATAAATCTGGCTTCATAACAGCAATTATTTGCTCTCCAAGGTGCAGCTTTCCAGCCAGAAATCAAGTTCCGATCTTCAGTCAATCATAAGCGAGCTACATATTTACTTCCATATCTTAGCTGCTTTAGTCAATGTGCTTTCTAAGGTGTCGCCGTGTGTCAAAATCAGGACCCGTCCTTCATCTCCGCTTTGTCTCTTCAGTTTGTGCGATTACATGTTGTTTTGCCAGGAGCTTTTATTACCATACCTGGCATGCAGCTTGGACCGTGGTTCAGTAACATCTTCAGGGTGTCACTCATGTTGGGGTGTGCATTGATGCATGTTCTGGTTGTGACTGTGGTTGAAGACAGCTGTGTGACGGGCAAAGGAGAGTGTGTAACCGTGTGATGTTCCGTGTTTTTGCAGACGGAAGACAAGGTGGGTGTCAGCAGAGACACGGGACAAGCTTCAGGCCCCCAATTTCTGTTCACATACGATGCAGACAGAGAGCACAACGCTCATAAGCAAACACACTTTACGTTGAGTTTTGTGTTCCTGTTGCGATGCAACACAAACTGGCTAAGTATGTTTAAACTGATGCGAAGGGATTAGCTCGATTACGGAGACCGGCTGGATTAGAAATACCTGCTGTGTCTGAAACTGGAGAAGTAAGGCTAAATACATTTATAGAGGCAATGCATGGCTAAACATGTTCCTGCTGAGTAGCACTAAGATGCTACCATGTCTAAAAAGGTTTTCCATGTTTTTTTTTTTTTTTTTTTGTCTTACTAAATATGCATGGCATGTCATGCATATTTACTTTTCATTCGGCATCTGTCTTTGTTATTTTTTTCTTTTTTATACATGTAAGTCTTGAATTAATTGAAGTTCTCCATCATCCTCTTTACTCTCATAATTAACATCATAATTAACTCAAATCCCATCCTCACACCTCTCTGTAAATTGACTGTTTTCATTTTTCCACTGTCTTTTGGATCTGTATGTTTCTTCTTCTTCTTTTTTCCTCTTTCTCTGTTCCTCCTGTTGGAACCTCCCCTCCCCCACATCTTTATCCTGTCCCCGTTGTCTTTCACCCTCATCACCCTACTCCCCCTGGTCCTCTCCTCCCTTCCATCCCTTAAACAGGAAAGTGGGACGCAGCGAGAGCGCCCGCGTGGACCGGCACTCGTCTCGGCGCCGTGGCTCTTCTCGTAAACAGTCTCGCTCCCGTAGCGACGTGGACCTCCAGCCTCCTTCCTCAGCAACAACTTCTGCCCCGCTCTCCCCGCAGCACCTCCATCCGTAAGATGGACAGCCCCTCTTTTACTGAAGCCTCTACGGCTGGAGAAGCTCACAGCAGGGACAGACAGGAAATCAAGTATTTTCAGATGAAACATAATCCATAGAACTGCCTGTTTGGAAAAGATATATATATATATATATATATATATATATATATATATATATATATATATATATATATATATATATATATATAATATAAAATCTATTTTTTTTATGGCCCTGGCAGATTTCAGTTTCTTATGCACATAAGCTTCTGTTTATTATTTGTAGTAATACACTATTCATAGGTCTATAAATGGTCTCAACACTGTTGGATGTATTACATTTATATTGCATTTATAAATGACATAACAGTCTATGTAATCCATTGTTTTTTGACTAGAGTTTGCACAGAAAAAAATCTTATTTAATGTCGAAGTGAAAATGGGTTTTTACAATGTGCCAATTATTTAAAATATACCATGAGAAGTTGTAAGTGATGCCAACAATATTCCAATTATTTGAAATGGGGAGTCGAATAAATGTGGGTGTGTGAAGTAATTGCAGTATAAAAATACCTGTTTGGGGGAGGTCCAGATCAGTATTCCTGCAGGAAGTAGTCCTGAAGCAAGTCATGGAAACGATAACAGAAAAGTTTAATTCAGGTGATGGGTAAAAAGAAAGATTTCCAACTCACTGGAAACCCCTACAGAGTTCAGATAAATTCATCGATATCAAATGGAAAAAGTATAAAACTTGTCCATTTGCCTAGAGTTGGCGGGACTCAAAAACTGATTAACCTTGTTAGAAGAAGACTTGTGGAAAAAGTCACAAAGAGACCTACAGGAGGCTGTTAAGAGGCTATAGGAGTTAGGAAACGCTAAAAGGCCTTATATGAAATCTCCCCTGACATTCATCCAATAGCATGTAGTAAACTCCAAGGTCAATCTGGAAAATGTTTTCAGGTCTGATAAGACAGAAACTGAGTTTTTCTTCTTTTTTTTACCATCAGACTAGTTGCTGTGTCTGGCAACCGCCACATACTCAAATTTTCCACAATCTCACAATTGTTTTTTTGTGAAGTGTAATGGTGGCAGTGTCTTGGTCCGATGATATTCCTCAGCAGCAGTCCCTGGAAGACTTGTAAAGGAGGGAAACATGAATGCAGAAAATAATAATAATAATAATAATAATAATAATGTGACTCAGTATGCAAGAGAAGTGTGACTTGGGAGGAGATTTATATTCCATTCATATTGAATAACAACCCCAGGCGTACATCAAAAGCTGAACCGGAATGGTTCAAAGACACCAGGCGAATATTTTGGGGAGCTGGAGTTAAAGCTCGGCTCTCAATCCAATCGAGAATCTGTGACTTGTGTTGAAAAGAGCTTTTAATATTCGATCGAGATGACAGGGGCTGAGATGTTTTGAGTGTAATATTAGAAAAACAAAGTGCAGGGTCCAGATGTGCTGACCGGACTGAGAGTTATCTGCTCAGACTGAGAGCTCTGAGTGCAGCCAAAGGGGGAGATTATGTCCACCATCATTTATTTCATCTTATGTAATCTTGATAAATTGATATTATTTTGTAAACATCTGTTTCACTTTGAACAGATTTATTTCTTTGCAGTTTCGTAAAGCCTGCTGTTTATGGCTGCTTACGCTTTGTGTCATTCTCAAGGGGGAGTAACAGCTTTTTGTCACTAGAAATATTCTTATGCATCTTTTTGTAAGGCCTTTTACAGTTTTGTTGGTGAAGATTAGTAAAACTCATTGATAAATAAGTACAGCTACTTATTGTTATATCTCATTTAAAAGTTCAATTTGAGCAATTTTATTGCATGGGGCAAAATCGGCCTAGGGTCTTTTTTTAATTAGTAATTTGTGAGTTCCTGTTTCCCCGAGGTATGATATATCAAGACACCAGGTCTCATTTCTTTTAGCTGCTTCTCTAAATGAGAAAAACAAGACAAGTTCTTCAGGACAGGCAGGTGTGAATCAAACTTCCTAATTCAAGGATCGGCTTCTACACAGTAGCTACAGGCCTAAACGTGCCCATTTATGCAGTCAGAGCAATAACTGAACATTTTAAAACTGCAACTGTAGCCTTTAACGAAACACACTTCAAGCAGGGACTTGTTACCAACAGATATTGGACAGGTCTCCACGAACTGTGTTGACATCAGCCAAGGGCGACGCCTCTTCAGTAGTGGTATTTGAAAAATGAAAATTTGATGCATTTACCTCTTTGAACTGGGGAATGTTGAGTTTGATTTTCTGCACTTCGTCCCCCTGCCGACTCCCACGCCACAGTTCTCTTATTTTGATCATGCCATCTTCCTTTCTGGAAGCTCCCAAGTGAGTAAGGCGTGGCCATCCTGACTGGGAAGTTTTGAATGGCCGGAGGGGTTGTCATTGCGACCTTATGATGAAACGTTTCAGTAAAGAAAGCAAAGCTGGACAAGGCCACAGGTTTATTTTGTCTTTATGCACAGTTTGGGAGATTGGTGTAGGAGCTAAAAGGTCACCAAAGATTACTTATGGAGAACTGCAGCATCCAGCCTCCTTCACGTGAGACCTAAATCATCTACACTGCAAAAAGGGGATAAAAAGTAAGTGAAATTTTCTTGAAATAAGTGTATTTTTTCTTGATTAGAGCAGGTAAATAAGACTATTTGCCAATGGAATAGGATTTTTGCACTTAAAATAGGAACAATTCATCTTCATCATCTTATTTCAAGTGCAGGATGTCTAATTATCTTATTTTAGGGGTAAAAATACTCATTCCATTGGCAAATAGACTTATTTAGCTCCTCAAATCAAGGAAAAATACACTAATTTTAAGAAAATTTTACTTGCTTTTTGTTCCCTTTTTGCAGTCTGTGAGCTGAGGACTTATAAAGAAAACATCTATTAGATGACGGTGACTTTGTATCCCTGCATCCCTGTGCTGCCAAGGAGCCTGGGTGCATGGTGGATGGGCTGCTCTTGAAATCCTTTGCAGCCCATCTCAGTAGGTTCACAGCAATTCCTCCTCCTGTTTTCTTGGACGTCTCAACACGTAGCTGTGTTTTGCTTTCTTCTGTCCACGGACCTCCTCAGTTTCATTTTCCCTGGGGGATGTTGGTTTCCGAAAGCATTATTTGCTTATGAGTCGAAAAGTTAAAACCGAATCCAGCCTGTGGATTGTTATGACAACATGTCCCAGAAACCGTCTTCATAGATGGGCCTGCTGCTGCCGGTCATGAGCGGACGCTAGTACGCCTGCCGAGGTCTTCAGGTGGTGTGTGGACTTCTTTTCTGCCTGAATCAAAACAATATTGCTCCCCCTGGCCTCCTGCCTTCAAGAGTTTGTTGTGGCGCCACATATACCTTCCATCTCCCAGGACTTTTGGGCAGTTGTTGAGAATATGGTCCAGAGGCCCTTTTGGCCGACACAGCTAGGAAGACTTAAATTTTTAACTTAAGTTTTAAAATTATAAAGAATCCCGTCTCCAAAATGGCTAAACAATAATCAGAATCAGGTAGCAAAGGACAGAGTAACAACATCTTGGTCCAAAAAGAAAAGAGTTCTGCAGCATAATGTGAAGCAAAAATGTGACCCAGCAATGCTGTTCTGAAGAAAATAGAAGTAATGATTTATTTTCTTACTCCCCAGGTTAGTCAAATGATTAAAACAGTGTGATGTTATGCTTCTACAATAAAACATTTCCTAGAACTAACTGCAGAGGGCGCTGTAAAGACTGGCTGAATGTTACCTGGTCAAGTCACGGTAATTGTAAAAATAATGTGTCTTTTCTGTGTTAGTTTGGAAGGACCGAATTTCCTTTCCGATGCGCCTAGCCAGTCCCCAACAAGCCCCTCCCCACAGTTGGAGGAGATTGACCCCCGCCTGCAGGAGCTGGAGCTGGACCCGCCCAGCTGGAGGCAGCAGGCAGCCCCTCAGGTCCTGAAGGGCCTCAGCTCGAAGGAGACCAAGAGGCAGGAAGTTATAAACGGTAAAATTTAATAAAGTTTGGTTAAAAAAAAAAAGAATCTAAAATTGCACATGCTTTTTTTTATGTTATTCATCCTGCACCTTCCCTCTTAGAGCTGTTTGCCACGGAGCACGCCCACGTGAGAATGCTGAGCGTGCTTCAGTCGGTGTTCGCCAAACCGTTGGAGAAAGAGGAACTCCTGACTTCCATAGAGCTTGACACCATTTTCCCAAACCTTGAGGAGATCATTGAAATGCACTGTGAGTGCTGCTTTAATCATGCAGCTTTGACTCATTTATCATCTACACATAAAAGGAGTGTTTATAGATTTGTCGTACCTTCAAATTCTCCAAATGATTGGAAAGCAGAACAAAAGCATTTAATATATCTGTTAATTAATGATGTCTTTGAGTTTATATTTGTGATAATAGTGTCTTTATTCTGCTATCGAGCTTAGATATTACATTAAAATTGTTATTTAGATCAACTGAAACAGTGTTGACCTGGGTTATTACTTAAAGTAAAAGGTGTTCTGTAGGCTGGAAGTCAATGCTCTTTCTGTCTGCCTTTGAATTATAGTTAACCTCTATGAAAACCTGAAGAAACTGCGTATAAATGACAACTTCATTGTCAAACGCATCAGCCCCACGTTGCTCAACAGAGTAAGTTAATCTTGTCTTTATATTCATTTATACTAATATTAATACTAACGGCAAAATTGTCTCAACATAGCTGTGACAGTTTGAAGTTATTTGATTCAGCGAATGCTTAAATCCATCAGTTAAAGAAGTTTCTTATTTCCCCCAATTGTCTCCATGTCACTATGTCTCCATGTGTTCCAGTTTGATGGCACCGAAGGAGAGTGGTTCCAGAAACTGACCTCCAGGTTCTGCAGTCACCAGACCTGGGCCCTGGATCAGATCAAGCAAAGACAGAAGAAAGAGCCCCGCTTCAACTCCTTCATACAGGTATTACACAGCCTCGGAAAGAAGCTCCTCAAAACGTAAAAGCGGAGCGCGCACAGATGTGCTCACACATGCAAGAAATCAATGTAAACAAAAGCCGTCGCCCCGGAAAATTGTGACTCTATTCCACCTTGAATTATAAAATCTCGTGCCCGTTTAAGCGCCATTGACATGCTGAAAATGAGCTTTTTCCCAACAGCTGTGAAACTGTTAAAATGGACTGTGACGCTACACACACACACACACACACACACACACACACACATTCCTTCTCGTTGCCTAGTAGTGAGATATCTGCAATTCGTTCAATTAGCTGCATTTTACTCTTAAAAAGTGCCACATTTATTTGTTTATCATGGTACACGGTTGCCTGTTGACCCACATTTGTTACCATTTATAACTTAGTTGACTTTCACACCTACAACTTAAAAAATATATAAATGTCCATATCACATAGATGCAACCTCTTATTTTTATTTTACTCTTTGGGTTAATCCATGACTTATTTTACTTATTTTGGTATTATATTGTCCTGGTTTATTTTACTTCTGGGACTGGGAGCCAATACAGTTTCAATGCAATGCTGACAACAATGTGTAGTGATACATAATCTTCATATCCATCCTATCTTAATATAATATTAAACATGTAAAAATTATAAGATTAAATAAGGGATTGATTTCTTCAGGAATACAGCATGCCACTCGTTTAGTGCAAATAATTATCTTGTCCTAATGACCTTCCCGCCTCTGGCAGGTTACTGTGATGCTGTTTATCTGAAAGCCTCTGCCACATCTCTGCATATGTTAGACGCTGCCTAACACGGTCCATAACAGAGTATAAATCACTCAGTCTTTACTGAGCTTTATATTCTCGGGTCAGTTGGTCATCTTTATCAATCCACAGACTCCTGCATTGGTACATTTTCATCTATAAAGCTGTCTTTGAACTGTTCCCTCCTTATTTATCCTCCTACGTGGCCCTTAGACAGTCCAGCCACAGACTTTGTTCTAGGGACCTGATCTCCTTTAATAAAATCAGAACTTGAGGAAAAAAGCATTTTCAACTCGGACCTTTCTAACAGCAGGATCTGAATCTATCCACATTGATTCATGTGGGATCATTCAAACCTATTTTGGAAAAATGGAGAAATCATGCTATGAAGCTTGTTCTTATATATACTGTAATAAGTGTTTTAATTGTTTTTATTGTTACTGTCTTTGTAATATTTTTGTTGTTGTTTTATCAGAACAAGTCCCTCTTGTCACCAGGATCAGGTTGTCTCACTGAGATAACCTGAATAAATAAATGTCAAATAACAAGAATAACTGACCTAAAAAGGGAAAAGTTTAATGTTGGAGAGTGAGGACAGTGGCATCGCTCTGACGGTGTGTGTGTGTGTGTGCTTGAATCTCAGGACGCAGAGAGCAAGCCGCAGTGCCGCAGGCTGCAGCTCAAGGACATTATTCCCACAGAGATGCAGAGGCTTACAAAGTATCCACTGCTGCTGGAAAATATTGCAAAAAACACAGGTGCGTGTTCTCATGTGTGCCTATCACTTATCATTTGTACTGTTGGCGTTGTCAAGTATTAAATCCATGTTCTATTAAATATCTTTTTCTTAAGTTCCTTCAAAGGCAGCCCAGGCTTGGAATACACAACTTTTTTGTTTTCAAATATATTGCAGACACTTTTTGTTACAAGAGCTGCTTAATATTTGGAAATTAAGAAACAAAGGATTTGTTTACAACAGAGATTTGCTGATCAGGTTTTTTGCAAAGGCTTTTCAAGCCAATGTCTAGTTTTGTTTGAGCGATCCGATTTAGCTTCTAGCTAAAGGAAAGATATGCTGCTGGTCTTTGATGCAGGTAGAGTTTTCAATCCTACAGAAAATGAGAGAAAGGACATGGAAGGAATTATCTACATTTATAAAATTACGTATATGTCTCCAACCTTTGTTTGCTCTTTAATATAAACTCTTAAAGTGCATCTAAGTGAATGCAGTTATTAGATGTGACTATAGTCCAGAAATGCAGGTAGCTGTGAGGCATTCGGCTTTTTTGATTCATTTAAGACATTTTTTTTTTTAACCTACTTGATCAGAGAAGAGCAATGAATCTGATCTCTGGCCTTTTAATTATTGCATCTCTAATTTATGATTGTCCTTTTGCATCTTGACTTATTAATCTGTCTCTTAGCCAAATATTTGTATGTAATTCAAATAATTCATATTTATTCAAAAATGTGTAAAACACCAAGAGACTTGCATCAGCATCTTGTTAGTTACGGTTGATTTATATAAATAAAGCTTTGTCACTAGGCTTAGGAAGCTTTGTGATATTCAGTGCACATGATAAATGGTTCAGTATAATTTCTCACAGGGCGCAGATATTTATTTTCCTTTAGTTGTTTATAGCGCTCAATATTCTGGAAAAAGATTCATTTAAACGAGAGCGAATAACTGCTTTTCCAGCGTCACGTGTCCATGTTGATTGAATCAAAGGGGTGTTAATTCATTCTGCCGAGCAACATAATTGTTTTAATGTGTCGCAGCTGATGCTCGTATGACTAAACGCTTCCATTTGGGCTCCTTTGTAAAAGCTGTGCCGTCCTCTGCTCTGTGTTTTCTGCCTGGTTCCACAGTGGACCCGGAGGAGAAGGAGGGCGTCCATCAGAGTGCAGAGTGCTGCAGGAAGATCCTCAACCATGTCAACGAAGAAGTCAAAACAATGGGCAACATGTTGGTAAGAGCCGCATGAAACGGACCTAAGCAAACCATTAGGTTGTTTCTGAGCATCTGTTGGAGACGTTTGCAGGTTTCTGCTTGTTAGACACGTACTGCTTCAACGTTGACATGTCAAACAGCTGTCTGTCTTTCTGTCTGTCTTTTTGCTCCTAGGCCCTGAAGGAGTACCAGAAAAAACTGGACGTATCAGGGCTGAAAGCCAGAAATGAGCTGTATACTGAATATAAGGTACTTTTCTTTTGAAAAAGTTAGTTTTAGCTCGCTGTTCTGTTGTCTCATCACCTTCCTTCTGTGTGTTCAAGAACCTCGACTTGACCCAGAGGAGGATGCTCTTTGAAGGTCCGCTGATCTGGAGAGTCACCAAAGAGAAGGCTGTTGGTAAATAAATTCACATATTTCAGAGAAAGAGGTCTAAAGGTTTAACATTAGATATATTTGCAAAACCATTAATAAATATACAAACAAGAAATGGAGCATATGTTTGTTTAAATTGAATTTAAGAAGGTCTTTGCTTATAAAATGTGTTGTAACCATCGTCCAAAGGAAAACATTTATGTTCCGTCTCGCTGAAGCTGATGTTCTCTGCTTTTTTTTTTTTTCATTTCCCTTTTTCATATTTGCACATTTGAACTACAGTCATACAATAATAAAAACACAGCTGTTCTGCACCTGGAGAAGTTTGACTTCCCCTTTTTCATTAGTTTAAATTAGTGGCGTAGACCTCTGTGTAATAATAGTACAAAAATTTGACAGACTAAAACAGTCTAGTGCAGGGGTTTACAGCGTGAGGGGGTGTTTACAGTATTTACTATTCTATATTAGTTTCATTCATACTTAAAAAAATGGTAATAAAACATACATATTAATACATTTGTAAACTATACATTTTAAACTTTGTTTTGGATCAATGTTAACGCTGAAAACCCCCATTCACACAGATCTGTAGATGTGAACAGGATGAGTACCAGTAAGGTGGAGCCGCTCTGTCTCCACAGACAGCCGTAGTCACCGACTACTTTAAGCCCACTATTATGTTTATAGTTACTTTTTATGGTTTATTTTTATGTCACATGGCACCCCTCCTGAATAACTCTGGTGCCCCCTAGGGGAGGCGCACCCCACACTTTGAGAAGCCCTCATCTAGTGGCTTTGAAAAGCGTTAAATAGCTAAAGTGTTGCATAGAGTGAGGAACAGAACAATCAGAAACTATTTAAGTGAATTAAAAAAAATCTCTCTTAGATGTGCAGTGCTTGCTGCTGGACGATCTGCTGGTCCTTGCCCAAAAGCAGGAAGACAAGGTGGTGCTCAAATGCCAGAATAAGAGCAACAGCGCCGTGCAGGATGGCAAGCCGATGAGCCCGATTATAAAGCTGGACTCGGCTTTCCTCCGTGAAGTGGCGACAGGTTAGATTTTGCTGCTTTTCTGCCTAACTCGACTTACTTCCATTACAACTTCAGACTGTTTTATTTCTGTTTTTATTTCCTCGGACTATCAGATCGAAAGGCGTTCTATGTGATATTTACATGGGAAAGTGGTGCTCAGATCTATGAGCTGGTGGCTCAGTCTGTTGGAGAAATGAAAACGTGAGTGTAAAGCGCATCGTCAGAGTAAGCGTGTCAAACACTGTTGATCTGTAACCTCGTTCTCTTGTATTGTTTGTAGTTGGACTGATTTGATAAAGTCAACGGTTGATGACCTGAAGAGAAGCGGAGTGACCTTGAGGTTGCCTATTCCTGTACCTGGGAGTTCTCCTCTCAGTCCCTCCACGTACGTGTTTCTGGGTTGTTGTTTTGTTGTGTAGAACAAAAACATTGTTCCAAACTCTAGTTTATTTTATTGGGATTTATATGTTATATATATATATATATATATATATATATATATATATATATATATATATATATATATATATATATATATATATATATATATATATATATATATATATATTTTACCGTATTTTCCGGACTATAAATCGCTCCGGAGTACAAGTCGCACCAGCCATAAAATGCATAATAAAGAAGGAAAAAACATATATAAGTCACACTGGAGTATAAGTCGCATTTTTGGGGGAAATTTATTTGATAATATACAACATCAAGAACAGACATGTCATCTTGAAAGGCAATTTTAAATAAAAATAGAACGGATGCAACAACAGGCTGAATAATTGTACGGTTAGCTTACGCTACATGACACAACTGAGAACGTGTCTGGTATGTTAACATAACATATTAAAAGCTATTCAAGTAACTATGGCATAAATAACATGCGAAGAAGTTAACCAAAGCGCCCGTGTCACTCCATATAACTAAAATCCTGTGAAATCTTCGTCCTGTGTCACTTTCAAATAACTCTGTTAACTCCGGAGGTCAAAAATGCGGCACTTCCGCTTCTACGTCGCTTACGTCTGATTCAACACAGGCCTAGAGCGCCCTCTTGCGGTTTGGTGTGAAAATAACAGGTGTAATGATATACCGGTAAAAATGTGTAATAATTTCACACATAAATCGCTCCAGGGTATAAGTCGCACCCCCGGCCAAACTATGAAAAAAACTGCGACTTATAGTCCGGAAAATACGGTACTTAAAGTAGAGCATAATTGTGAGTTAGAACATGAAAGACATGTTTTTAACATTTCTTTAGGGATGCTGATCTGAAAAGTTTATATCGTCCCACTTAATCGGAAATCTCTATAGCCACATTTTGCTGTGACTCCAGCTTCAAGTCTTTTCAGTTATGTTTCTGCCAGCTTCGCTCATCTACAGACCAGGTTGGGCTGAATAAATAAGATAGCTCGATGGCAGTCAAGGAAAGTCTAAATATTTGTCATAAAAATGTAGTATTACTTTTGTGTAAGGACTGGGAAGAGCACTGCAAAAAGAGAATTAAAAAAAAGGAAAATTTTCTTGAAATGAATGTATTTGCCCTTGATGTGAGCAGATTATAAGATTATTTGCCGATAGAATGAGTACTTTTTACCCCTAAAATAAGATAATTAGCTACACTGCACTTGAAATAAGATGATTTAGATGAGTTGTTCCTATTTTAAGTGCAAAAATCTTATTCCATTGGCAGATAATCTTATTCACTTGCTCAAATCAAGGAAAAATACTCTCATTTTAAGACCAATGTTCTGATTTTTAGTTCTATTTTTGCAGTGAGATGAGTCTGGATTAGTATGAAATGTTTTGCATGATATTTCCACAAAATACGTTGGAGGTTGTGGTTATAACATGAAAAAAACGTGAAACGGTCCAAGGGGGATCACAACGTTTACGTATCCTTTCCCCTTTTTTTTCAATCAGGCCGACTGCTCCGATAAGTCTGTCTGAGAATGGAGGTTCGAAGAGCATCAGTGGTGAGGCAGCATGAGAGCACTGCGCTGTGTAAAAATTGTAAAAATGTACCATCCTTAGGTTTTTCTAAACACTAAAGCTGACCTTCTTTACATCTCCAGATCAAGACAAGGACAGCGTGACGGGCGACAAACCTGAACGTCCGAGGGATAAGCTGATGGAGATGTTGACCGAAAGGGGCCTTGTTCATCTGTTAGATCCCTCCAGCTGCGAGCAGGAGAAGGTGGCTGACAGTGCTCTGGATGAAGGTGATCAGCCGCCTTATTCGTGCTTCTTTTGTGTTTTAGTTCTTGCTTCTCGTATTAGCTTCCCAGTGCTCATCAAACCACTGAATCTCTCCCCTCCTAGTCATGTCACTGAAAAGGTTGCTGATCGGCAGCATCAGTCTGTCGGAAGACTCCCAGCCCGATGAAGAGCATGAAGAGGAGCAACCGGAGAAGCCTTCTCAGGAAACAGATAGCTCTCAGCCGACAGGTTAAGGATTTGATCAGATTTCACTGCTAAAATAATGAAACTGCACTGCAAAAACGGAACTAAAAATAAGTCAAATTTTCTTGAAATGAGTGTATTTGTCCTAGATTTGAGCAGGTAAATACAATTATCTGCCAATGGAATGAGTATTTTGACCTCTAAAATAAGATATTTAGACATTCTGCCTTCCTAATAAGACTATGGAGATGAGTTGTTCCTATTTTAGGTGCAAAAATCTCATTCCATTGGCAAATCATCTTATTTACCTGCTTAAATCAAGGACAAATACACTCATTTCAAGAAAATTTGACTTATTTTTAGCTACGTTTTTGCAGTGTGGGAGCTAACAGCTGCCGTTTCTCACTTGAGTCATCTTCATTAACAGACGAAAGTGAGTCTACAGACAGAGGGTATATGCAGGTGAACACCAGCCCTTCTAGGAGGGAAGACGGAGCCAAAAAAGAAGATGAAGACGCGAGCATCAGTGCCCCTCTGGTCTTGTCCCAGGAGAGAATGGACGAAGTGTACAGGATGCTGCACAGCCTGCAGAAAAAGATACAAAGACTACAGGTGAATAAGGAGGGAGATGAATGGAGGGGAAAATCAGGAGGAGAGCAGATTGCATGACGGGGGCAGATAAAGATGTGAGAGGAGAAAAGATTGAAGCCAAGTGGAAAGGAATGGCGCAGCTGGCCATTTCAGCGACGATAACTTAAGTAAGGAGCGAGCAGTGGACAAAATGGGGCCAAATGGCACAAAAGAGAAACTGGAGAATAGAAAACCATTTAACCACTGCTGTTACTGCTTTGCTGAAAATTGCCTCGTGAAATTGGACTTGTCTAAAAATGGCCATTATGTCCGACGCATGCAATGGGATGTGTCAGGGAAGCGGCGAGGGAGACGAAAGGTGGATGTTAAGAGGAGGAGGCTGAATTGCGTGTGTCTGTAAGTGAGTTTGTTCTCAATTCCTGAGATGATATTGATTTTCTGTGTTCCAGGCTGTTGAAGAAGAGCGCCACAAGCTGAACGAGGTGCTTTCTGAGTTGTCGCTAGAAGGCGGTAACTTCCAGTAAGACGCCATTTTGCCACCTGCTGGCAACAAGGTGAGAACTCCGAACTAGATGCTTGAATTTGGCCAATTAACACGATATTACAGCCAGTTGTTATCGTCTATATTATGTGTTGTGTAAAGAAGTCAAATCAAAAGTCTGTTTCTAGAAAAGCAATAAAAAAAATAACATGTTTGACATTAATTTATTTTTACTCCTGTGGCACTTTTCTAAGATTTTAAGCTTTTGCTTCAAAATGATAAAAATTTAAAAGCTAATATCTCTATTTTATTTCAAATTATTCTTATCATTAAAGAGATCATTTTAGTTTCTGACCTCTGCAGGATATGATGATTCTTTTTTTTTAAATAATAATTTCTAGAATCAGTTTAGAAAATAGAAAACAAATTAAACCATTTTATTGTTTTTGTTTATGAGAGTGGCAAAATAATGCTATATGTTTTAAACTGAACCTAGTCTAGTAAAATATGATCTAAAATCATTTTAAGATCACATCACTAGACCTCAAAAGATATTTTACAAAGGTTTAGAAACAAAACACCAAAATATCTCCTGGTAAGGCTAACAATGAAATAATATTGGTTTGTGGGATATAAGAAAATAATACAATCAAATGATACATTCACATATCAAGCTATAACAAAAATATTGGAAAAATTGTTTTTAAAAGATTTAAAAGCTCGGATAAAACTCTGTGGACAAAGTTGTAAAAATAACAAGTCTGACAATGCAGAGTTTTTTTTTTTTTTAGACATCAGTTATTGGTATTTATTGTCATGATAAATCCAAATTCTTATCAGGATGAGAAATTTTTTTTAGATAACACAATACATTTCCCACTTTAATTAACACTCTTCAACACTGGAAAAACAAGAGAACATGCAAATGAAGCGACAGCTCCTTGCCTCCGTTTCCCCAAATCAAAGATTTAGCTGAGGTTACTGAGGCGCACTGAAGGAACATTTTTCTGTTTCATGTTATGCTGCTAGCAGCAAAAGGTTATTCTTTAAATAAAGGTTCAGGTCTCTTTATATACAGACTACCTACCTACCTGCGAAAACACCTTATGGTAAAAATCTTATATTGAAAACATCTTGAATAGAGAACTGATGCTATAAAATGTAGGATGGAATAAACTGGAAAAACTCGTTCCCAATGAAGCTCAAGCCATTGATTATTATCCGTCCCTTTACCTTAATTATATAATCTCTGACACGTACATTTTCTCTCATCTGGCCTTCTCCTCAGGTTTTCTTCTGGCTTTTGTTTGGAGCGAATTGACTTTCAGAGGCTTTCCAAGAACTTTCATCCCCCTAACCCCCCCCCACACCCACACCCCCACCTCCACCACCCAGAACATCTTGCCTGGATCCAAGCTGCCACCATTACATCTTTGTATCAGAGCTGTTTGCTGCCAAAGCAGGAAGTTTTCTGCCTTCCAGACGAGTGTAATGGCTTTGTTCACAGTGCAGTAGTTCAGTGATGGAGCGTGGGAGGAGTGTGCCTGTGTATGCTTTAGTCTGTTTGGGTGCATGTTTGAAACAATGGTATGGAACAGAGGAAAGAAAAGGAGGTATCCTGCTTTTTTTTTTTTTTTTTTTTTTGCAGAGACGTGTCAAAAGTAATGAAGCAATATTTTTGTGTGAGAGACATGCTGCCTAATAAAACGTAGTCTTTTTTTTTTTTTTTTCCTGCTGTAACACACATACGCACACCTGGGACATGTATGCTGGAACATAATTGACAGTAATGCCAAGAATAACAATGTACAGGAAAAAGAAACCCTTAAAGGGTTAATGTAGCATTAGAAGGTTTATATATATATATATATATAAAAAAAACTACTGCTGGTATGTATTATTTCTAGTTTATGCCAAAGTACAACATAGAAGCACTTTTTGTTTATCTGATCAAATCGCAAAATTTCTTATTTAAACTCTGTTTCAGCCGTGATTCATGGTTTTTGATCTGTTGGGATTCTTTAATCGAAAGAGTCATGCGAGAGCGTGTGTGTATGTGTGTTACTAGGTTTTTAATTAGCATGTTTATTTGGATTGCTTTGTTCCTGTTATTCTCAGTTAAAACATTCACGTGCAGCGGCACTATAGCTAATCATGCTGTCGGTAATGGAGACGTGTTTTGTATGTACTGCTTTTATTTATTCCTCTGAGGATTATTTTTTCTTTTTAGGTCTGCAAGTTGCCTCATCTTATCGATACGGTTACAACACTGGGCCAGAAAGAGGCGAGGCGAGGGCGGCGGGTGTAAAAGTTGGACAGGGGCGAAATAAGTAATCCTGGGATATGTGATGCACATCAAAGGTGGAAAGAGAGAAAAACTCGTAGGCGTAAGAAGGTTTGGAGTTTTTTTTTTTTTATGTTTTCCTTTGGATAGCTTGAACTAGAAGGTCATGAGAAGACTGTGAGGAGAACCTGAGATTAGGATTTGTGCTGATGAAATATGAGCACGCACACACCTACGGAGCGCCCAGAACTTCAGACTTGTTCATAAATGCATCGTTTCTGCAGCGTCAATCTCCCCTAGAGAGAGGTAGCAACTTCTGATCCAAAACGTGCTTCAGTTGGGGGTTAAAATGTGTATTATATGACATAAGATAAAGCCCCAACTATTAATATTTGTATCAAAGCTTTCCTGCCTTTCGCATTTTAGTCAGCAGTTGATTGTCATTATAATCGTTGTAGTGTAATTCCTAAGTAGTGGCATAATCGAGGCTGTACACACAGGACCAAAGACATAACGAAGCACATTTGTGGAAAAAGGTGGTTTTCATCCAAAATGCAAGTATTAATATATTAAATGAATGTACTGGTAAATATCCGAGTATTGCTGGGACTATTCAAGCTCGATGACCAAATTCCAGCCGGATTTGCAGGTCTCTGATATCCTGCTTGCACCACAGTGACGTCAAGCAGCCACTGAGGATCCGTTCAGGTGACCCGATGTAAGAGAGTCACAAGCTCTACTGCGCTGCCTCGCTCAGAGCGCTAGAGACCAAGCACTGTTAACACGTTTATGCACGGGACCTGCAGAGAAATGAAAGAAAGCACACGATGTTCTAGACGACGTCGCAAATTACAGTTTGAGGATTTGGAGAAAGGAAAACTGTTGTTTGTTCCACTGTTCTGTAATCACGAACACTGTAATCATGATCACTTCCTGATATGCATTCTCATTGTTGTTGCAACAACAGATCTTACCTTCTGAACCTCAACATTATTCTTCCATTTAGTCACCTGAACGCCACACAAACCAGAATCATCAGTCTATTTTTTATTTTTTTTTATTATTAATATACTAGACTGCCATTTTTTTCCCCTTATGTCTTCCTCTTTAAACCATATGCAGTGAAATAGTTTGAAGGCACTTGCTTATCTGTCTCCTTAGCGTATTTACCTTTTCCAATTGCATAGTTTTACCAGGACTAGTGCATTTAATTTAACGTGCTCATAAATAGGTTGGGGACGTTGTTACAATTTTTTTTTTCCATTGCCTTTTAAAGAAGCTATTGTAATCATGTGCTCTGCATTTCCTGTTACTGTAAAACAGGGAGGAAAGTCTGCAACGTGTCAATGCACCAGTGAGTTTCACAAACATGCAAATAATCTAATCAGGACGGTTTCTTTTAACATTTAACTCCTCGCATTGTGGCTGTTTGACTTTGATAAGAAAGGCCCCACAATTGACTTGTTGGAACTCCAGGTAAAACTGCGAAAGCCCTAGTGATGCCTTCAGGCTCCATTGGCTGACAACCATTACAGACATTTCTCCCCGTGTCTCTTCTGATGCTTTTTCTCCTATATTCTATATACCATGTGTAAAGTGTGTTCATAGAGTCGTGCCTTCTTCTGACCAATAATTTGTTTGCTTCTTAAAGGGCTTGTAAGCAAAAGACAAAAGATTAAATGCTTAATAAGGCAGAAAGAAAACACCCCAGAATGTTAATTAGAAGGTTGATGGCTCTCTTTGATATTTATGTTAATTACATTTAGCCTCCAACGCCTTCCCCCTTTGTTTCCATCTCCATTAAATCCTCATGACTTGAGCCCACTCAGCCAGCTAGAGCCCTGTTTATCAAAGACACTGCTCCTTCTTCCATCTTGTTGATCTTAAAAAAATATATAAACAAGAATTATATTGTGTATTTGGTATTGATTTTTATGCTGTAAAAGGCTCTTAAAAAATGTATACCTAAGGAAAATTGTGGTACGTTTGTATTTTTTGATTTTTTTGTTTTTTTGTTTTCTGTTTTTTAAAAATAAACTGGGGAAATAAGAAAAGACAAAGTTTCGTTATTTTAGTCTATTATGAATTAGATAATTTTATTTATATATATATATAATATAATATATATATATATATATATATATATATATATATATATATATATATGCCCTGGTGACCTGTCCAGGATGTACCCCGCCTCTCGCCCAGTGAATGCTGGAGATAGGCACCAGCAACCCCCGCGACCCCATGAGGGATAAAGCGGTTTGGAAAATGGATGGATGGAATGGATGGATATATGTATATATATATATATATATATATATATATATATATATAATGCAATCATTTAAAGACTGAACAAAAGCTACTTATACAATGCTATTTATCAGCCATATATATTTGTACAGAATTTTTTTATCTAGGTTTTATGTACACTAAAGTCAAAAGTTTGGACTCACATTCTCATTCTGTGGTTTGAATTAATTTTTATTGCTACCTCTGGATTTCGCATGATATCCCCTTTTTAAAGTAATGAAACAGTGGGGCATAGAGCAATGCATAAATTCTGCCGTGCAACAGATTGTGCTTATCAGACTTGTGGTAACTTAGCAGGGAGCAGAAACTTGATTTGAGGTTATGAACAATAAAATAATGTATTTTTAGATATGCGCGTTCATAACTGCTGTTCATGACATCTGTTACCACAACCATTAACTTGGCACTGATGAGAAGTTACTAAAGGAGCATTAGTTAAATCATGCTGAACAGAAGAAATCTTTAAAATGGCTTTTATTTTGTCTTTGTCTGCTGCCAAACATGAGGAGTTACTGCTGAGACGTTTGTTGCCATCAGTGCATTTTCGACCAGGTCTGGTGTCTGACTTACTGGACTATTACAGAGTTGGTCTGAGGAGTTTTACGCTGGTATACTCCCGACTTGTCCAAAGAAATCAGTCTCAGACATCTGGCTCCTTCAGATGTCCTTGCTCTGTGATTTCAATGACATCAAAGCTCTCTAATCTCTTCTCTAAGTCGCACTGTCCTCTTCTTCTTAGAAAGAGGAGTTTTTATTTTGGGAAAGAAGAATTTACACATGGCCCATAAAGCAGGCCATAGTTTCCTTAACTTCTCTCACCGCCCTCCCCCAATCCTGTCCCTGAAACATGTCCCCTTTTTTTTTTTCTCTTTTCCGCTCTCCTTTTGCCTTCAGCTCTATTTCAAAAAGAAACTAAATTTCCAACAACGCAGTTAGAATTTTTCACTAAGTACTATGTCAGGCCTGTGGAGTCTCTAATTGAGTGCTTGATGTTTTTTGCCATTCCTCTGAGTGTTGCAGAGTCTGAGTTTGGAGTGAGTCAGCTGGGATGTCCATTCCTAGAGGGATTGGCTTCTCTCCTGTTTTCCACCTATTAAAGTCATTTCTCCTGCTGTAGGCTTGTTTCCAAATGGTTTTCAAAACCCGTCCAATGATGAAAGAAAAACTGCAGTTGCTGAGATCATTGCTGATGTCTTTCCAGCCTGGCATTGTGTTAAAACACACCTGTGTGCACCGGAAGAGCAAGCTGCCAAAAACTCTTGCTTTAACAGAGGAGCCGTCTGCTGATGATGCCTGCCCTCAATATCTTGTGTCAAAATGCAATGGTGTCCTTTGTTCTTCAAGATACAGCCTCCGCTTTTCTTAACTGTGATTAATGAAGTTGTGAAATCTGTTCGGTGTTAAAAAAGTTACATTTAAATAATCTTGGAAGCTTGTAATAACCTGATACTTTCTTAAAATGTCTTGCACAAAAAAAATAATCTTAACTCTGAGCAATGAATTAAGTTTATATATATATATATATATATATATATATATATATATATATATATATATATATATATATATATATATATATATATATATAATAGTTGTATGGTTGTATTACTCATTTACAGATTTTTTTTTTTTTTATTTGAGACCTCTTGACACTATAAATGGTTGAAACAAGCATGCATAAAACATCTGTGAACTTTGTTGACAACTTTAATATTTTCTCGGAGAAGAGACATCTTTTGAAGTGCAATGGTTTCTGTCTAAATAGGTCTGCAGCAAAACACTCCGGTTGCAAAAACTTTTATTCTGTGTCTTCTTCTGCAGCAGCAGCTTTGTCCTTTAAAACAAAGTTCAGCAGGTGCATAAACAAATAACTGCCTGAATCAGCCGAGATAAAGATAGCCAGAAAAAGGACCTTCACCATTAATACAGGACGATTCCTCCCAGATGCCAGCAGGACAAATACATGGTTACATGAATTCAATGGGGCACCTATTCCGATAGAGTCGATGCCTCAAAACTACAATTTTCTTTGTAAGAGCAGACAGCAAAGGAAAGATGGAGGGGTGGCAACTTTGTTTAGTGAGTCACTAAAATGTAAAAAGGTGTTTCTAGGTAAAGTTGGCTTTTGAATATTTCGCTCTCCGTGTAAAGAGCCCTGTATGAACTATGTTCTTGAGTGTTTACAGGTCCAAAGTTAAACTTTTTCAGCCATTTTAATGACCTCTCATCTGATGTGTTGATTATTACTGTTTAATTATCGTGGGAGACTTCAGCATTCACGTTGACAACCCTGAGGACAGAGGTGCAAAACAACCATGTTATATATTTAGAAATGTTGGTTTAACTCGACGTTAAACAGCAAACACACAAACAGTGACGTGTTGTGGTAGCAGTAATGAGGTAGAATGCAGCATGTAACAACAGCTTATAACTGGTTAAAGTGCATGATGCACAGTTAGAAACAAAGCATGGGGGGGGGGGGGGGGGCATTTCAATGCTGGGCTAAAGTGCAGGAGTTCAGTGTGTGTGTGGCAGCAGGGACATTGGGGGCAGAGCAGAAAGGAAGTTGAGTGCCCTGACTGCCTGGTGATTGAAGCTGTTCCTCAACTGGCTGCTCATGGCCCTGAGGGCAGCAGGCTGAAAAGGCTGCAAACATTGAGGAGCAGCATTGAGTTCTTATGCTCCACTTATCTGGAACTAACTCCTAGACGACCGTCAAAGTGCTGAAACCCAGAGTTCCTTTAAATCAAAGTTAAAAACCTGTTTGTTTAGAGTTGACTTTGGATCTTCTGCTGCTATTATTGCATGGCAATGTGCTTTCCTCTCTGTGTTTTCTTTCCTTCTGCTCTGCACATGCACTTTGAATTGTCTTGTTACTGAATGTGCTCTGCAGATAACCTTGCCTTGCATTGCCTTGCCTTGCCTTGCCTTACATACCTACGAGTGTCTGTATAAAAATACCCAAATTTTATTGTGTTCAGAATGAAAATGTATGAAAATGTGGGATGGTCTAAACTCATCCAAGCATGAAACCTCGACATAGACCAACTGAAAAGCTGTTTTATCAGAAAAGGGAAGCTTTGAAACACTCGGGGAGAGTTTTGCCTGAGCTTAATTCTTTTACTATCTAACTTTTTTTTTAAGAAAAAAAAATTTAAGAAAAACAAAACAAAACATGGGAGCATTTATGTTTTTTGTTCTCTGCAGTTTGATCGGTAAGTCACATGACATATTTATAAAGATTGATGAATATTTAAAATTTTGCTCAGATAAGAGGAATTATTTTCAATGTAAAGTACATATTAAATGTTTCAGATGTTCTAATATTGCGTTTTAGACTCTTGGTTTTGCACAAAGGCTGTGTTCATGTTAGTCTGTATTCTTTATATCTTTGTGTTTAGTTGTTTTCACTTCTGCTCTTCAGTGAACCACGTTTCCTGTCTGCACAGATGGCTCTGCTGCTGGGATGCATTTTAAAATTAAAATGCATTTAATTTTCAGCTTTAAGTTATTATATTGTTTGGCTAATGAATTTTTTTCTTCATTTTTATGCAGAACATGGGGGGAAAAATTATAAAAGGAATATTTATACAATCATGAATAAAAACATTTGTGTAAACTCTCCAAATCAACATAAGTAATCGAGACACAGGTATAAAAACTTAGCATTTTCTTCTCCACACTCACACATACATTTCAATGGTCTTGATATTTTGCATTCTTTTAGATACATTTTCAAACTTCCATAGGTTCTTCCTCTACCTCAAACACGTTTCTTAACAATGTTTCTTAAAAGAGGCATTTTGAATGTGCGATTGGGCTAAAAACGACATGGTGCATCATTTCTCTTTTGGCCAGTCCGTGTGTCATCAAGAATCAAGAATATGTGTCACCATAGTGAAATTTTGATGGGGCAGACGCTGGCTCAAAATGCACATGACTACACATAACATGCAAACATAACAAGACATAATCTTTCCATTAAAAGAATAATAAGTAGCAAATTATCTCTTCTGCTCATGTGTTTTTTTCAAAAATTGGACTTTGCCTTGACTTTACTGAGGTGTGTCTTCTAATTGTTATATTACTCAGTTAACTGTAGGCCTTCAATCACCTAAGCCAGGGGTGTCAAACTCATTTTGGTTGAGGGGCCGCATTCAGCTTAATCTGATCTCAAGAGGGCCACATGAGTAAACTCATTGCAAGATTAAATGGAACTAAAAAATGTGGGCTTTTTTTAATTTTTATATTAAATGAATTTCACTTTTACACAATATATTATGAATAACCTCAGTGTTTTTAAGAAAAGTATGTCCAATTTCAACAATACTTTTACTCAGTTAAACATTTACTTGTGCATTATGCATAAGAACTGATAACAGTGATTATACAATGTTGAAAAAACATTTATTCACATTTTTCAAACAGATAAAAATTAAGAAATGATTTGAATTTTTCCACACCTGAAGCTTAATCTGCTAATTAAAACACAGCGCTCGTGGACAATATAGGAACTGCATATTTTCAATTAAACAAAGTACATGTTTTTTTCAATAATTGTTTTATCATTCTCTTCCTTTTATCTCCTCTTTCTTTCACCTTTTGTTTTTTTTCTTCTTGTTCTTCCTTTCGTCTCCTACTTTCCCATTGTAGTGTCCATATCATTTGAGATATTCCCCGCATGAATCATATTACAACTATTCACATTCATAAATCAAGCGGAGCACTATGGCAAAATCAGTACTGCTCCACTTGTGAAAGTCAAATCTAATGAGCTCTTTTTGGCATTGACAAGTTAATTCTTATTGCCACATTGCCAGACCTGACACTGGGGGAAAAAAAATGTATTTTCCTTTTTCTTTTTTTATACTGATAATGCATTTAGCCACAGGGCCGGACTAAATTGTTCGGCGGGCCGGATTCGGCCCGCGGGCCGTATGTTTGACTCCCCTGACCTAAGCTGATAAATCATTGCCATTTCGTCAGTTCTTGAATCCATTTCATCATGGGTTTTCCGTTTTCATCTTCAGGGTTTAGGTTTCTGTTTCAAAGCATTTGAGCTAATTTTAGTTAAGCTTCCTAATTACCCACACCTCGTTATGCCTTACCCTCCTCAATCACCTATAAAATCAAAGTACAGTTTTTCATAGAACAATATGAATGCACGATTACCAGCATGTCTGACCTTTGCTGCCTCTATCCCCACATTGTTATTATAAGTTAATAATTGGATTTCAAAGAATCAGCAGCTGGGTATGATTGTGTGATCTTTCAGCTTTCACTTATATAATCATGGAATACACATGGAATCATGAATTAATGCGTTTGTCACTTTATAGGCTAGATTATTCCATTCAACCCTTTCATTGCAAATGGGGTAGAGTACACTATTTTCATCTTCTGCAGTGTCAAACATACAGATAAAACAGTTTTTTTAACAAAAAGAAGAGGACAGTCACACATTCTGACTGTTCACTGCACGATTCCCACAGAATTTAGAGCAAGGTGGCTTTTCTGTGCTGCGAATGCCATTGTTTAAACGTTGTTTTTATGCCGATGTGTTTTTGTTTTTCATCATCCTTTCTCTTTTACCTGGCAGCAGAAGCTGAAATTGACAGCAAAAAACCCTAAACTGAATATATGATCATTGTAAGTTTCTTTTCTTCTTCTTCTTCCACAGGTAACGTTGCTTCAGCTGAGATGACATTAGAGCCAGACAGACCATTTTTGAGAGTCCAGCTCTTTGACAGTGCTGTCCTGAAATGCTGCTTCAGGAATGGAGCTAAAGATTTCACTTGGATGAAGCATATTTCACGCAATTCCCAAATGACCCCGGTCATCCTGTCCGAAAGCGTTATTCAAAGTTACTTTGAGCCTAATGGCACACAATGCGGGCAACTAACCCTGAATGAAGTCCAACTGAACGACACGGGGTTTTACCAGTGCCTCTTCAACAAGAGCAAGGTCTTGACGCACGGCACCTACTTGCAGGTCTTCAGTGAGTTTGCGGGGATGGAGGGGCGGGGAGGGGATGTGAGAGCGCACTTTGCAGGGCAAGCCAATCAGGAGTGCCCACTACATGTGCATGCGTGTGGAGTCAAGCGAGCGCTTAAGCACTGCTTACACCTCATAAGCCCCAAATCCTGTTAACCTTAGTCTTGTCAAGATTTGTGCGATCGGCACAATTTCAACATATTGTAGGGAGGCTAATCTTCATGAGACTGGTCTTAATAGGCGTTGTTAATTATTACATACCAAACATTTACACATGGTAATAAAACGTGTGTGGTGCGCTGCACATAGGTGCATCTGGTAGCTTAAGTTTATTAAATAGAGAGGCTAGACGTTGAAAGTTATAACCGCGTATCATGTATGAGGCAACCTACATTAATGTGCACAGATATGTTAATCTGATTTAATAAAGCTACTGATTGCACACTAGACTGTGGTCTTCATGCTAGAAGTAGTGTTACATAAACAGTCTTACAAAAGAAAGCAGTATGAGGTTAGGGATTGATTAAATTATGTTGCTGCTGGAAAAGGGGTGGGTTTAATAATAAGTTTATACTTCTACCCACTCCTTTTGAGCGTGTGTTCTTATGCTTTACCATTGTTCTTATTTTGCTTGGTGTTTTTATGTATTCTTAGATATTTTTTTTCCGTTTCTCTTCTTGTCTTTGTTTATAAATGGGTTTTCTTTTATTATACTACGTTCAATAAATTCCAACTCGTGGTTAGATGAGAGCGTCTATCCTCCTTCTTCTGTTGCCATTTACTTGTGCCACGAAGGGGACCCAATGTTACGATGGTTTAACCTCTCTCTGCATGGTTAGAGCCAATGGAGAAGACGATAAACCTCAGTGAGAAGACCAAAAACAAGATCCTGACAGCTGAAGGAGTCTTGCTGCTGCTGTGTGTGATCATTCCTTCCGTCTCACTTTTGTTCAAGGTCAGAAAGTCACATTTCACATATTTATCAAAACCCTCTGATCTATTGACGTTACAGAGATGGATATCATCCCTCCATGTTCAACCAGATCCATTTCAAAGCTCTTTTACCTTTGCTTAGCCTCTTTGTTTACCAGATTCTGTTTCCCTTTCACAGTCAAACAGCCAAAATAGGCTGGAGATCAAGAAAACAAAACAAGAAGAGGAGAACATCTATCAGGTGAAAATAATACCATCCTTGCAAAAGTACTTGATTAAACTGGTTTGCATTTCGTCATTTTGCTTGCAACCAACAAATATTGGTGTATTTGTGCGTTTTTAAGGGATAGAGCAACACAGTGCAAGGAAAATTATACACAGTTTTTTTTTTCTTCTTCTTCTTTTTCCTACAAATAGAGGTAATTAGGGACAGGTCTGAGACGGCTTCGGAGCTAGAACTAGACATTTGGTCCATTCACCTTTGCAAAAAACCCAAACTCAGTAATCTTGTATAAATAGTTTGTTTAATCCTTGAGACCAATTCTCAATAGGGTGTGATTCTGGACTTAGACTGGGCCATTTGAACACATAGATTTTGATCTAAACCATTCTATTGTGGCTCTGACTGTTTGTTTAGGGTCATCATCCTGGTAAGTAAACCCTTGCCAGAGTCTCAAGGTTTTGCAGCCTCCTAATAATGATCTTCCAATATTTCACTTCTCATTACCTCTGACCAACGTATATGTTCCAGCAAAAGAAATGCATTCATACAGCTTGATTCTGCTACCACCATGATTCCCACTGGTGATTGAGTGTGAGAAGTGTTCATTGTTTTTTTGTTTTTTTTTGTTTGTGTTTTTGCCACATAGTGTTATGAGCATATAGGCCAAAAGATTAAGTTTGGTTTTCACGTGACTAGAGTCCCTTCTTTCATATATTTTCCACATGCTTTCTGAAAATGTGTTCAGGGAAATCAGAGTAAAGGGGAATGAATGCCTCACTTTTCCTATTTTTATTTGAAAATATCTTTTTTACTGCTGGTCTACCAAATAAAATCCATTAATGTTTGTGGTTGCAATGTGACACTGCAAAAACTGACCTAAAAATAAGTAACATTTTCTTGAAGTGAGTGAATTTGTCCTTGATTTGAGCAGATAAATAAGATGATCTACCAGTGGAATAAGATTTTTGCATTTGAAATTGGAACAACTAATCTCCATCTTATCTCGAGCGCAGAATACCTAACTAGCTTATTCTAGGGGTCAAAATACTCATTCCATTGGCAAATCATCTTACTTACCTGCTTAAATCAAGGACAAATGCACTCACTTGAAGAGAATTTTACTTGTTTTTAGTTCTGTTTTCCAGTGTATCTATAGCACAGTTAAATAGTTTCATATTTATTTAGCAGGTTTCATAGATTTTAAAGGTCACTTTTTCAAAAACTTTCTTGTGCTTTTGTCATACACCAGGGGCTGAATCTGGAAGACTGTGGTACAACATATGATCAGATTGAACGTTCCCAGGCACAGAGCCAGTACCAGGATGTGTGCAATACTGTGGAAGAAAAGGAAGAAATCCTGCTGGAGAAACCATGAATGAAAGCAGAAGGAGGGTGAAAGCAACGAGTCTATTTCGAGAACAGTGTGAAATGTGATCGGATTTTGACACACAATGGGATTTTTTTTTTTATTATTACAGCACATAAGCGTTTTGAACATTGCAGGCAGATTTTTAGTTTATAAAACTCATATTGCCTAACTATATTCAGGCTTTTAAGATTAAGGCAGCTTGTGGTGAAACAGTCTTACCACCAGATCTATTCATTGCAGCAAGGATCTTTGTGGAACCAATCATGTTTGATACAAACAAATAATTAATTTATGTATATTGCAGATTTAATGTCTTAAGAATGTATGTGTTGTAGTTTGTTTTTTTCTTTTTTTGTTGTTGTTTGAGATTTTGTTTTTAAGTTTTCTAACCATCATGCTGTTTGCTTAGCAATATATATGAGAAATGATTTAGTTATTAGCTTGTATAACGTTCATTTAGACCTTCACAATGATTTTCTTCCGTGTAACCTTTACAAAACTGAAAGAGTGCAAAATAAAACAAAAGTAGAGAAACGCGTCTAATGTCTGAATACAACAAACGTCTTTAATGTGCGGCTTATTGAACCACGTAAACACAGGTTTTTCCCCAATCGGCGTCGTGATTGGCTACTGGACCGAGGAGCCGTCATTCCATTCGCTTGACCAACCGCTGTGGGCGGGGCCTCCGCGCTCCCAGGTAAGTATGAAGGAGAGATATGAGAGGCGGTGCATAAACAGAGGGGGCGAAGATGGCGTCGGGGAAGAAGGGCGGAGGGAACGGCAGACTGGAGAGGGTCATGAATGGAAGACGCTCCTCCAAATTCAAAGAGGCTCCTGTCGGTGAGTTCGGTTCTCTTCCGCAGTGCCAGCCTCGCTCCCCGGCGTTTGTCCTTGGGATTACTGCCCCTCTGTTGACGGAACGTCCCCCCCCCCTCCTCCTCTCCCCCACAGCTAACACATAGCAGCTAGGTTAGCCGTTTTTTTAGGGTAGCACCGCTGGATTTGTAAACAGCAACCTCGCCGTACCGGTAGACTCAGTCAGAAACGAACATGTTATGTTTATTATATTCACACAGGCTGTTTAGGCAACCGTCTGCCTCTCTCTCCCTGCCGTGTCTGTAGTGAACAGCGTTCCCTGTTAGTTACTGGCAGCAGCAAACTATAACATATATGTCACCAGTAGCATCACTTTTACTTGAACTCGCTGTTGTTGATTACAAGGCTCTCATGTGTATTCATATAACAATTTCAGGTCCTCCGCCTCTAGTCTCAGCAGCTGACCCTGACATCACCAACCTGAGCAGCAGGTACTTTAACAATGTAACTAAAAGGGGAGGGGGACTGGATGGATGGGATTAAAGCAGCGGATGTAATTGTGATGTGAATGGGGATGGCTTATCTGCGCTGTGGACAGATCGGTTTAAGACAATAGATCGGTGATCTGGCGCTATGACACGGGAGAGGGTTGACTCCATGAAGGAGCTTCCTGAAGGATGGCAGCAGATTTGAGACAGAAAACTGCAGGGGGGTGGGGGTCATCTATCAGAATGACCTGCATCTTATTTTATCCTTTCACAACTCTGAATGCAACATGACACACGAACCGGTCTGAAGGCTCTACTACATACCAGCCACAGTGTTTTCTTGTTGTCTCACAAGATCTTGAATTATCCCCTTGTAATGGCTGGCTGTTTAATTGTCTTAGGCTCGTATAATGAGATTAGCAGTTTTCACCTAATCGTTTTTGTTATATAAGGTGCCTAACTTTTTTTTGCAAATCAGATCTGATTGAGAAAGAGTTTACTTTTTTTTTTTTTCCCCTCCTCTCTAAATTAGCATTGAACTAAGCCCCACATTTGTTGTGTGGGTCAGCGTGTGCAGGCTCATTGTTACTGGTTTCCTGTTGTTGCCATTGTCGGTGTGTGCAAGGCCATTCATTGTCTGGCACACTACAGAGCCCTTGTAGATTGTTCCTCCTACTATTGGGCAATCCGTATCCCCATTTCATTAGTACGCTTAACTGTTTCGTCCCTTTCTTCTTCCATTCCATACCCTATGTATTATGTATACGTAGTTTAGGAATAAAGAACATCTCAGTAAATGAAACAACAGATGGGTTTATTTTAGAATCCATATTAAAGTAAAGCATGGCTTATGGAAGATCAAATTCAGTTTCTCAGAAAATTTCAATGTGACATAGGGACAAAAATGGAATTTTTTTTTTTTTTTTTTGGTATACAGAAATTTGATATCATTGCCTCTATTTTGCTTACCTGACTCCGCCAGATGGATTTGCTCCGCATATCCATCTGGAAACCTTCCGTTGAAGTAATTTTGGGAAGGGGCGAAAATACTGGTTAGCTGATTGGCCTATGTTGGTGATAGACGGGCCAAATAAACCAATCAGATACGAGCGACGACGAAAACACAACCACAAGCCAAGCTACTCTTGCTGCTGCAGGTAAAGGCTCGTTAGCTCAGCAAATAAATACTCTGTAATTCCAATAAAACTTGCTCGATAGCCACGCTAACGCTAGTTTCATCGGCTGAAGCCGCCATGTTCTTTAGACTGAACTGTCGTGCTTCCGGTTGCGTCACACCTCAACCCGCCTCAAAGCCAACGCTGATTGGACGTTCGTTTGGTGAACGGCTCCAAATTTTCTTTAACGGAGAGTATCCAGACTGATCTGCGAGTGAAACCTTGAAAGCTCGCGAGATCAGGATGGTCTCACGAGGCTACTATTTTGCATGGTATGAATGCGATCAGGCTGTGGCAATGCTGAAGCTTTTAGGATGCCCAGCTTGCTTTAAAGGTATATAGCCACGTTATATGCTTATAAAAAAGACCAAAAAACGTTTGACCATGAATCATGATAAAATAAAGCTATATACACAAGCCTCCAATCTTGACAGTGTTTTTGATTTGGCCTGTCACGATAAACAATAAATCATTTAATCAGACGATAACTTTAAAGCACACGATTAAAATAAGATTGATAACTTGCATATGTGTGCTTGCTTTTTCTCCCGTTGTGTTTCCCTCTCCTCTCTCTGAGACTTGATAACAAAGGCTTTCAGTACGGTCGGCTCACCCCTTCCTTGTCTTTTCCTCAGTGTAAGAGGAGTTAAATCGTGTCAGGTAGGCACATGCTCAAAGTACGCTAGTTCGAAAATAAAAACGAATTGGTGTCAAAGCCAAATATGACCGCTGCAGTGTGGGAGTTTTCTGGATTTAAGACAAGTGATGACGGCAAACCACTTGATCTGTCTGAGACAGTATTTCGAGAGGATATACTTGCGTTATTATGCCATTATCGTATTATTTGAAAAAAGGTCTCCAAATTACAATGTTGTGATTTATCTCAAATCTATCTATCTATCTATCGATCGATATATATATATATATATATATATATATATATATATATATATATATATATATATATATATATATATATATATATATATATATATATATATATATATATATATATATATATAGAGAGAGAGATAGATTTTTAAATTATTTAGTTCTTTTTGAGGCTAGATGGAATCCAGCGTTGGGCGCGATGAACATGTATAAACAGACGGCATCTACCAACAGTATCGCAGAACTCAGATCATAATGCCGGTTTGTTTAATTTATAAATCAAAGTTAAATAATGCTGGACTGAGTCTGACCCTCTGAAATGCCTTGCAGTTAAGCGGCAGCTCGGCGTGATCGAAGACCAACCGTTATCAATTAAATAACCCGATCTACAACAACTTTAAGAGCCTCATATCAGAACTCGCGTCAATCAACTTTGCGTTCACGTCTGAGCAATCGGCAGGTTTAGCGTCCGCTTCAGTGAACACCAACATTCATACTGTATTTCCAGCGACATTCTCATCTTTTCCCTGTTGGAATCATTTGTTTTTATTTTTTTGCATTTCTCTTCACTGGATCATGGACCATTCTTCATTGTTTCACTGGGAGATGCTAATAGTCATTAGCTTCCTCTGTTATTGAAAATAAATACCAAAGGCTTTATTTACTAACAAACTGAGCAAAAACAAAGCATAAAACGGCTAAATAATAACTAATAGGTCATGATAATCTTTGATAAAATCTTTGTACGCAACCAGAGGGAGTTACTGAGTTAAAAACATGGCTATGCACGTTTAATAACTACCTTCAGCTTATCTGCATTGTTGGGTCTTTAAGCCGGAGTCACCAACCGTTTTGAAACTCAGGCTTTGTCTACACGGAGAGGAACATGTTACATTTTCACAAACGATTAGGAAAAACTGTTCCATCCACACAAGTGGAACGCATCACGACTGGAAAGGCTATAGTAGCTAAACCAGGCCCATTGGTGGAGCTGTGATACTTCTAAAGAAACATGCAAAACATACCGGGCATGTGCAGACAATTCATGTGAAATAAACAGAGCACCATGCAGGGGGATCAGGCAAGGGACACGCAGTGTAGAGTGGGCTCGTTAGAAGGGAAGAGTCCAAGGACCCTACTAACAGCCATAACAAACGCACGACACTGGATGACACCATCGTTATTTGTGAGAGTGAAGCGCACAGGGGTTACAGAAAGAGGCAAAGCTACAACATCATGGTTTAAGAAAAGACGCGACGCAGAGCCTAAACGACAAAATACCTTTGTGGATACACTAGGGCTGGACAATATAGAGGAAAAAAGAACATGTGCTCTATGAACTTTCTGACGCTTAGTGATGGATCATTCCTGGGTCTACGTTTGTGATTGGTTGGGAGGATGTAATGACTGTGGTATTAACCTACATGATAGGCTAGAATGCAAAATAACTTTTTATTGACCCCGTTTTTCCATTGAACCACACGTCTGTCGATCGATGTTAATCTTATCGAATTATCGTCCAGCCCTAGGGTACACCTGATCTTGTCTTGGGTGTACCAACAGTGCCAATGTATCCTTTATTGGTACTGTGTCTTACAAAGGGCTACCAATACTGACTTTTGAACCAGAAGGGTTAGAGTTCCCCTTAACTTTATGTAAAATAAACATTTTTAATACTTCTTTTTATAAATATTGTCATTTTTTTAATCTATGTATATCAAGTGGTATTTAAAAAGGAAGCGCAACAGAATAAAATAACATTTTAGATGGGTTAAGGTGATTCCCATTCTAGATCAAATGGAACCACTGAAGTTAAATTATATGCTGCTTTTACAAAACTATCTGCCTATTATTTATGTTAATGAAAAAAATCGATCAAACGTTTCCTTATTTACTTTATTGACCAGGTAAAAACAAAAAAAAGAGTACAATACCATTGCTTTTTCTATTTTAGTAGATTAAAGACAATGTCACTTTAGTTGCCAGCGTCTACTTTCAACTTTACATTTTTGGCCCCCATAGCATAGAGTCTGAGTCAGGACCGTTTGCTTGTTAATCAAGCACAACGATGCGTACCACGGCTGTCGACCAACATATTACTATTTGTGGCGGTGTGGGCAGTTGGTGAGTCATGCTGGAAAATTAAATCTCCTTTTTTACAAAGCTTGTCAGCAGTGGGTAGCATAAAGTCCTCTAAATTCTCTGGGCAGATCACTGCGGTGATCTCTGTCTTGTTGGGCCAACACCAGTCAGGTGACATCGCTCCCCAACTCATCACTGATTGTTAAAACTTTACACTCTACCTCAAGCAACGTGGATCCTGTGCCTCGCCACTCTTCCTTCAGGCTCTGGAACATTGATTTCCAAATAAAATGCTACATTTACTTTGACTTTGGTTCACTGAGAAACAGTCCAGTCCCCTTTTCTCAACAAAACCTTACTGAATAATAAAAAAAGATTTTTTTTTATCATTGTAACATAATATTCTTAATTTCTGAGAAACTGAATTGTGGGTTTTAATTGGCTGTCAACTATAATTATCAAAACTAACAGAAATAAACACTTGAAAGGAATCCCTCTGTGTGTTTTTTATTTGTATAATAATAATAATAATAATAATAATAATAATAATAATAATATACACACACAGCGTGAGTTTTACTTTTTGAACCGAATAAAACTAGAATTTTGGTGATGTTTTCGTTTGAGACTCATGTGTAACCACATTCCCCAACACTTGACTATAGGCAAAAATATTCTAAATACTTTTTGTCAAAGTGTTTGCAGAAAATCCCCCTGATGTTGACACATATATGGTTTGTGGCAGAAGAGCTTTTTTGTTGTTGGATCTATTTTTCTTTTTTAACCGGTGAAGCTACAAGCCAACAGCGAGAAGCTGAAAGTGTCCCTTTCTACTCTTGAAGGTTTTGTAAATATGTCTGTTATAGATCAGATTATAAAATATAGCAAACCTCTTATAAGACCTCAGCATTTTAGTCTAAAAATAGGCTTTTTATACCTAAAAATTTTCAGTTTGTCTTACATATATATTATAAACATATATTTTTCTTCCTCCTGACTGACCTGTAAACGACGTTGACAATTGATCAAACAGGAGAAACAAATTTTTCTTTTGTTTTTTCAAGTGTCTAGAAGCCTGTGTTGGACTAAAAATTTCAGGTCTTAGGAGGTTAACATTGATAAAATATTCTGATTTATGAAGCCTAAAAAAAACCACATGACCATATAAATCCAGGTGGCAGGATTTCTCCCCATATGAGCAAACCTTAAAACTTTGAACCTGAATCAACTCATGGGGCAATTGTTAGGGGTGGGGATGTTCCGTTTCAAGGAACAAACTGGTTCTTTGTTGGTTCTAGGGCTGATTATAACTTTGCTAAATTAGCTTGCTTTGATAAGATTAGGAAAAGTACAACATTGCTGAGGCTTAGAAATGTCCTATTGAAGGTCAGCACGTCATCACGTTGTGATGCTAACCAAGTCTTAGTCTGGGTTTTGTGAGTGGAAGAAAACAGTTGTCGTGTTTCTTGCACTAAAACGAATCCTGCAGGATTTTTCTTCTGCCTATGATTGAAAATCACTCTATACTTTGGTCCAAAACCTGCATATTAAATTCTGAGTGGTAAAACTTTTGAATGGTAGTTAATCCTGAATGGCTAGAGTGTGCTTTTATGACCTTTTTTATAGCAGACGTTTTCTAAAGTTTTTTTTATTTTTTATTTTTTTTTTTATCCATTCCTTGTATGTTGTCCTGAAGTCTTTAAAACTTATAAAGCATTGAGAAACTTTTTTTTAAAGTGATTGAGTCTTTTTTTTTAGCACATGTTTCTGCATTTATAGCTTAGTTATCTATCTTGGTAAGCATTTTGTTTTATAGTCCAACTGTATGCTCTGGCCGTAAGACCACATGCTCAAAACAGGGAAAATGTTTTTTAAAATGCAACCATTGCAATATTATTGTTTTTTAAGACAAAGTTTTCCTACGTTTAACTATCCTTTTTACGCTCTAGATTAAAAAAGTGATTTACTAAACCTGAAACAAAATGTATACATTTACAGGCTGGGCAAAAAAAAAAAAACTTTACAGTAATAATGCATTCATTAAAAGCATAAAAATCAGATTGGTGGTCAATAATGTTCAAGTCTTTTATAAGCCCTTTAAAAGTGCTGATAGGGTAAAGGATCTGCTTGACGAAGTTGTTAAAAATAGCTGTAATAACAGAAAACAACATATTTCTTAAGTGATGTGGTGGTGTTTGTGCTTGTGTCTTCGGATGAGAGGTCGCGCCTCCCTCCATCCAGTTATGGAACAGGCATCGGTTATATTAGTCAGAAAGTCTACACTTAGGTCATGTTTTCCACAGGAGAAATCATCCCAGAATTTCCTCAGATTATTTTCATCTGTTTTTTTTTTCCTTCTCAGTCTTCACGTGTTGGCTGTGTGCAACTTCACATTTCTCAAGAGTTGGCACATGCTGCTGTGTTTTTTTTTTTTTTTTTTTTTTTTTTTTTAGTTTTTTTTAATGAGCAGTATTTTTTTGGTCAGAGGTTCTATATTTAAACGTTAAATGTGTATGTATATACGCAATATGCTTATAAAAAAATACCAAAAACTGTTTGATCATAAAATAAGGTTATATACACCAAGCCTCCTTCTCGATTGTGTTTTGATGGTCCTTTTTGAGCCAAAGATAATTCGCTCTCGGGCAAGATTAACAAATATAAACAATATAAAGACGTTTGAGTGTTTTTTTCCCCCCTGGAATAATTTTTTTGCACTTATTTTCTTTGGATCGCCAACCTTTCTTCATTGTTTCACTTGGAGATGCTGATAGCCGTTAGCTGCTTCCCTGTTTTATCCCTTTCCGTCGGAGATGCGCAGTACATACTTCCGTTAAAATAAAATAAACACGAAAAGCTTTACTTATGAACAAACTGAGCAAAAACAAAGGATAAAACACAGATTAACAACTAATACACCAGCAGGATGTGATAATATTTCATAAAAACTATGTATGCAACCAGAGTGAGCTACTGACATAAATAAATTATAAAGTAAAATAACGTGGCTATGCACCTTTAAACTCAAAGACTAATTTGGCAGCTGTTAAAGTATATCATTACTATATTGTTGAGTTTTACTATATTGTTGTATATTCTTCGGTATAGACCAAAGAATATACAGTTTTGATGACATTACAGGTATGGTAATTACAACTGACTAATTCTTGGTTTTATTTCTTTTGTTCATGTATCTGTTACATTTACTTTAACCCAGAGTAGCTGTAGAAGGTTGTGTTTTTACCCTGGAAACCCTTCCGTTCAGCCCCTGGTTTCACACGCAGTTTAATTTAATCTATATTCACAGAAAAACAAGTATTTGTATCCGCCGACATGTTCAGAGTTTGTCTCGCTGCAACCACACACATCATGTATTTCACTGGGAGGTTATGCGATGGACCGACAGAAAGTAGCCTATGTTTGTGGAGAGGAAGGAAAATGATGCATCGTTTAAAAGAATACTATACAGTTATTGTAGAATGGCCTCCCGCTGCCTTTACCGCTGCAAGTCTTCTGGGGTTTCTACAGATACTTAATTGGATTTAGGTCTGGGCTTTGCCCGGACCATTCTAACACATAGGACTGGGCGATAAATCGATTTAATCGATTCATTCAAATTTACAATTTATTCAGATTTAATTTTTGGAAAATCTGGATTTTATTTTGCCAGTGCGCTCGTTAGGCTTCCATGAAGAGAATAGCAGGCAGTGCTGAATATATGATCTTTGTTGTGTTAATTTTTATTATGTCAACATGGACCTTGAGTCTGATGAATAAATTAATGAATGAATATCTGTAGGAAAATATACTTTCAAAATATTGTAAAAAGGAAACTTTTTTTTTTTAACCGTAATACGAGGCACTTTAATTTACTCACCTATTTTGTTTTTTAAGTTAGTTTAAAGTGAAGTGAAGCCTGTCCTTAGCTCATTGTGTAACACCACTAAACATTTTGTCATATTTTCATTGTTTACAATGGCAGGCCGCCTTCTTGTTTTAAAAGCCTGTTTCACAGCTTGTATTAAGTTGCACTTTGAATTCAGGTATACTGCCAGATGAAATGCTTGACATAAAATCAAGTTTTTAAAATAATATCCATCGTAGCTCTGGACGTATGTTTATGGATGTTGTCCTGCTGGGAGGTACATCTCAGGATCGCCCTGTATTCAGCTCCACCCATGCTCTTATCAGCTCTGGTCCCTTTCTCTGTTTATTTTAAATAAAAGCATCCCCACATCATGATGCAACCATGACCGTGTTTCACCAAAGATAAGGTACGTTCAGGGCAATGTTAGCGTTCCACCGCACGCAGGATTTTATGTAGTCTAAATAGTGATGTTTTGGTGTAATCTGACCAGAGCACTATCTTCTACATCTTTGGTATGTTCCCAACATGGCTTATGGATCATTGCCATGTTGGGGACAAGCTAATGTAATAAAATGGAGGGGAAAAAAGCTCTAAAGGTATGACTTCTTTTGCCTTATAACCTGTGAGTTAACTTGTTTGTTAACACTTGTTCCTTTTGGGTGACCTTTTTTCTTAAATACCATATCTAATTAAAAACATCTGAAATGTTGTTTTTCTGTCATAGCTGCTGTATCTCTCAGTGTTATGGTTAAGGTTTTGCCAACTGAGCTAAAGTTCACAGGGTGTTGCAAGCTGATCAGCCAATGGGCAACGTAGCCTTCTGTCACAGGGGAGATGGTAAACTGGAATGGGTTTGTTTCTCCATGTCCTGTGTTTTTTAAGAAGCCGGGGTTGGTGGGACTAACAGAGCATAGAGGAGGACGCCACGCTGCTTCCAAGTAGAAATATGGCGCACTCTCAATACAGATAGAGCAGAGAAGTGAAGAGTCACACGGGGAAGACGAAGGAGCAACAAGTCCACATCAAAGCTTCTCTTACTTACCTCTGCTTTCTTTTTCTTCATGCCCTCGTGGAAGAGAGGAGGCTGACATCGACAAAGCCTTGAACTCTGATACTGGTAAACATTTATTTAAAAAAAAAGATGATATTATCCCCGTTGTTGAGTGTTTTTTTTTTTTTTTTAAACCATACCCATAGTTTGTATTCTGTCAGTAACCACTCTAGCAAGCTCCCCTTTTTGCCCCCATAGGAGCCATTGTCAGTAATGCTGCTGGTGTTGCTTGTTGTACATGATTTATTAATGCTCGCGGTCATTCATCTTTAATGCGGAGCGAGACCATGCGCATCTTTAAAAAGCGTGGCACTAGTGGGCTCACAGTGACCGCATCTGTCATTAAAGCACAAAAGCAAACTTCATTCATTAGCCGACCACCTGCGCCGCTCAGAAAGGCTCCGGAGAGCTGAGGAAGGCCGAGAGGTGAGTCATGTTTTTTTCTCCTCCTAATAGATGAGCGTAGGTCGGCGGCTCTTCTTCTGCCTGGAGTGTGAACGCACGTTTGTGCATTATCTCGTGTCAAAAAAAATAAAATAAAAAAAAGATGAAGTCTGTTTCACTCGGGTGAGACGGTAGCGGCTCGCCGAGCTGCTTTTCATTTGCATGTTATTTGCATGCGGTGCGCTCGCTGAAGTTACACGGGGGTGTAATGTCTGCAGACTTCATTGTTATTAAGTTTCTAAACCGCTTATGGTGATCTGGGTTCGTAAAGTTCATCCCTGGCTTACTCTGTCAACATCAGGCCATGCTCAGAGGAGGAAGGTGGCGAGAGAGCTGCCCCCCCCCCCACACGCTTTAATTAAGCAATGCAATTTGTATTTTGGCTGCAGGCCGATGCTCGTTTGACTTCAGCGGTGTCATTCGTTTGACTCTTTGATTGGAGCTGTCACTGTACCCACTGCTTTCTTCAGGTGTTCTTTGCGGTTTAATGCACTGCGTTGTTTGCTCTCTGTGCCACACATGCTACATTCTCACCCATATGTAATCCCCTGGGCTGCTGCTCGGGTCCTGACGGGAAGCGGCACCCCTGGAGCCATGCATGCATGCATGTGCGTTTGTTGTTGGCCACCGAGCCGCTCTGAGTGTTAGAGGATTTTCGTCGTTGATCCCTGTGATGAATTCATATGACTAACGCTTGCATAATGTCAGCGTGAGTGGATATAAACTCCGATATAACACACCCCTGCGGTGCCTTTGCTGTCTTTCTGACTTTGTTAGGCAAAAATATGCTAAATAATTTCACTCCTGCCTGGCCTGGTTCTGTTTTAGTAAGCTTCTGTTTTAAATTAAAGCGCTACGGCTGAAAGAAAACCTGCCCTTTTGAAGACATGTTGACAGAACCGGCTGAAAAACCTTCCGGTAACTCCCACCTCAAAAGTGTCAGCTGAAACCTAACGTAGAGCTCTGCTGAGATCGAGGTTTATGAGGTTTTAGTTTAATATCGGCGGCTACAATTATAGGAATAGCTCAATAGAATTTCTGTGGTAGAGAAGTTTTCCATGAAATCATCTGATGAGCTTGTGTTGCACAAAGAAATCTTTTCACTTTGTTGAATTGACGTGAAATTTGTCTGAAACAGACTGGTTAAATGTAATACTGTAGTAATTTATAGCTCTTTATTGGTGTGCAGGCCAGCAACTGAATATTCTCAGTACAGCAATCTTCCTCAGGGAAAACGTATCATCTAAACTCTTGGATAGCTTAAAAACCTAAACATCTAAGTTAGCCTAAAGTGTAAATGAAGCCTTTTTTTTTTCTTTTCTTTTTTTCTGTGACTCTCCGTTTTTATAACGCCTCGCACGTTTCAGTATTTATTATTTTATTTTTTTTAGTTTAGATTAGGGCCATTTCTCTTAAAAGAGACACTGATAATTGCCGGAGTCATGGATCTCTTGTTGCAACAACAAAGTGTCTGCACTGTTTTTGACTCGTCTGACATCTGCAGAGAGACCCGTCTCCAGACTTGTGCTGTGCAGCCACTTCTTCTAAGCAATTAGAGTAAACTTTAATCATACTAAATGAAGGTCCTTTCACACATCAACTCCGCTCTATTATAGAGACGGCAGCTTAATGTCTTGGAAATGCTTCTGACCAGTCAACCCGACGTTTTTACGCAGCAATGAGCACCAGCGGTCTCCTAAAACCTTTCAAGATGACACTTGTCTGGACTCAATCCAGGTACATTTACAGATTCCCTGGCTTGGTAGGACCTTTTGCGAGCATTAGCAGCCTTTTTATCAACATTCAAGCAGAAGATTAGCTTTATTTTATTATATTTTTTTATAAACAGCCAAATGGAGTTAACAAACAGTTGAATGTTTGCCTCAGATGCAACAGATTTTTTTTTTGTTTGTTTCTTTTCTGAAAATCCATTAAAAAGCCTGCCTTAAAAAACGGAAAGCCAACTAAGGTTCCTCAGAAATATTCTTGTTGATTAATGTCCTGTTAAAGGTGTCAGGCAGGATATTATTTTTTTCTTTTCCACAGCAAACCTAAATAGCTACTTCTGTTGGTAGCTGTGATCAGAGGGAAAAGCAAAGTAATTGTGATCATTATGGTTCAATTACTCCTGTGAGCCTGAAGACAAATTCTCACTCAGTATGATTTTTCTTTTCTCCCAAAATACCCACCATGTCAATTCAAATGTTTGCCCATATTTACTCTTTGTAAATAAAGCTTGATGGCAAGCACAAGGCAGTTCAAGCCGCAGCCAAGGGTTTACGAAGATTGATGCCGTTACATCAGGAGCATCAACCTCTGGTGTCGATTACATTATATCAACAAACCCGAGAATAAAGCAGTGAATGCAAAGTCTCTAAGTCAAATTCAAGGTCGATGAAGAATTATATGGAGATTTATTCAGAGATGGGAAGGAAGGTAGTAGAACTGACGTCTGGGTGCAGTGGCATGCCATGGCCCCGTTTACGTCGTATAAACTGTGTTGTCCTCATACCTCAGCTTTTGGTTGTTTACTCCCCATAAATCCAAAGTTTCAGGTGTTTCATAATCCCAGGGCAAAAAAGTGTTTCAAACAGACCTGTTGTTACTTCCATGGAGCTCCACCGGCTTCTCCGGCCTAGATCTTTGTAGCAAAACCGCTCTCTATATCCTTTTTCTGGCCACAGATCCATATTTCCGTGAAACCCTTTTTTTTTCAGGTAAAGAATGCCTTCTTTGAGATTTCTGGACAGCCTCAAAGAGTTGGAGCTCTTCTCAAAATAGGAATTGTCTAAAATACCACAGGAAACATGTAAAAAGAGGATTTTTTTTGTTGTTGTGTGTGCCACAGACTGCTTGAATATCAGAGAATATTTTTCATGGACCGGCCTTTAGGGGCTGGCATATAAGAACAACAACGTGGAAATATGCAACTGACCTAAAAACAGTGGCATTTTCTAAATCTAATAATATAACTATGCCCAAATATAAAGTGCTTGAAAAATACCACTTATCATACAGCTGAAACTGTGGGATCCCTGTGCTTGTTTGCGTTAAAACGGTCCCATGTAGGGGTAGGGAAGACAAACTCAACCGAAATGTGTTGCTTATGTCTAGTCTACCCTCAAATTTTACTTTTAAGGCCGTCGTCTTTGCGCAGCTTCTCCTGGATGTTCATGGACCATGTCTTTAGTGGCAGGAAGGATCAGTTCTTCACCAAACGTGAACGGCTTCTCAGCCTTAGCAACACAGTAGGCCAGCAAATACGACATATCAGCGCATTTGTTGACGTGACCCAGAAATCCGTCAAGACAAAGGGTGAGACGTATACGGGTGTAACGGAGAACACCCGGTACAGAGTGAGGTTATTCGTTTAAAGGATCCAGCGTAAATTTCTTTTATGCATTTCCTCTTAGCTCTGCCATTGTTGGGAAGACGTCGTCTTATCTTACGCGTCTCACTAGCGACCACAAGCTAGTTCCCGTTGCTGTAATGGAAACTGACGTCTCGGATGACTCAACAGAGAAGCGCGGTCCAAACGGGACAGACAGTACTGCGTCGTTGCCCTCCAAGAGCGTACTTGATAAACATACCAAGCTGTGTGATTTCAGCTGCTCGCCTCCCTTTGGGACTCTTACATGAGCTTGTTTGGGTATTTTCCTTTTTCTCCAGTTTCTGGCCAATCTGTCTGTTCTCAGCAGCGGCCTGTTAGCAGAGGGCCGCTGCCTTCTCCTCGTGCTCCATGCAGATCTGATGGGGATTTTAGCTGCTTAGCCTGGGTTTACATCGTTTAATTTCAAGCCTTGTTTAACACATTTCAGCCCAGGAGCCTCTGTACACCAGGCTGCAGGGGCTTAGTTATTCAGACTAAGAACATTGTGTTGGATAATTCTGATGACGTCCCACTGGGTGCAGTGTTGCTCTTGGATGTTCTCCTGCTGTTCTAGCAAGATCAACGGCCTGTTTTATTATTTTTTTAACCTCTACAGAAACCTAAGAGATTGAATTATTCTCATCGGATAAAGTTGTAAATGTCATTTTATCACAAAGCCGGTCGGTTTAGTAGACATACAGTAAAGAAAAGGGAGATTCCCGACAAAAACGTCATCGTTAGATACTGTAACGCAGTCAACAGATCTCCTTTTCTTGTGCTTTTCTCAGTGATGGACACCCAGGCAGTGTTTGCCGCCCTGTACAGCGTGTGTGAAGAAAATGTGGCTTTCTTCTCGGGCGGGGCCAAGGGCACCCAGGGCGATGCGGGCCGACGGCTGGTGGTGGCCATGAAACTGATCCAGGAGCACGCTCGCAGTCTGGAGCCTGTTATTTCGGCCTTCGCTGCTGTTTATCACCATTTCGACTTTGACCCTCACATACCTGCGAACGGCTATCGCTCGCTCGTCAAGGTAAGCTGCACGGTGCTTTGAAAGTGTTTTTGTCTGCAGGATTTAAAGCTTAAATTCTTGTTGTTGTTTTTTTTTAATTATTATTATTTCAAACCTGCTGCAGCTTGGAGGATAAAAATCTTTAACTCTGCAGCAGATTCATGTCAATATTCCCTCCCCTGGTGAGAAACCACTGGCTGCTACGTCTTTGACTTGGTATTACTTTGTTTCAAGGTCGGCACATTTGTTGCAGAGATTGATTTTTGTGTTGCAAATTGGGTTAGATGAATTCTCCGGCTGCATCGTAGCCCACCGCTACTGTATCCGATGTATTTTTATCTTAGACACTTGTCGATAAAACATCATGACCTTCAATCGGTGCGGCTCGCTATACCTAAAGGTATTTGCCAAATGAACGCGGCTCTGTTTTCCAGCCCCTTGATTTCCACATTTATGATCTCTCTCTGATCTTTACAGGTTTTCTCCTCCTTTCTTCTACTGCTGCTGGTTTCTTTAACATGTTTGCAGGGTCTCACAAAATCAGCTAATACCCCTTGAATTTATTTGATTTCTAAACTTACAGCCACAAACGTGAATGTATTTTAAAATTAATTAGTACATAAAGTGTGTGGAATTTAAAAGCAAATTTAAAGACAAGCTTTTGAACATCTCATGGCGCATAGTTCAACTACCTAAAGCTAGGAAGAGGATGACAACATTTAAAATTCATGAAGGCATAGCCATCCACATAAACTGCCAGACTGGGTATGGAGAGTCTTATACAATGAAGCAGCCAAGAGACCCATAATAACTCTGGAGGAGCTGCAGATATCCATAGCTCAGGTGGAAAATCTGCTGACTCGACAACTACTAGTTGTTCAATCTAAAGAAATCTCCCCTTTATGGCGTAGTTGCAAGATTCAAACTATCGTTTAGCAAAAGCTACAGGACACATGCAGATCAAGTTGCTCTCTTCAAACGAAATTTGTTGAAATTTAATGCAATGCTTATTTTCAGGTCGTGCGTTGCTGTCTTCTCCACATCATCCACAAGGGGCGCTACATCACGGCCAACCGTCGCAGCATCTTCTTTCGGGTGGCGCACAACGCGGGGGAGATTGAAGCGTACTGCAATGCGCTGTGTCAGCTGCGCGCCCTGCTCTACCTGGCCCAGCGCTTGCTACACGACAACAGCCACGGCAACCTGTTCTTCCAGGACGAAAGCGGGCTGAGCGAGAGTTTTGTCCGGGAATATGCGTCCATGCACAAGGGGTGTTTCTATGGCCGCTGCCTGGGCTTTCAGGTGAGATGAGGTCGCATGTAATAACGAGAGAGAGAGAGAAGTGGTGGGAAACAGGTAGGGTACGAATTAACTTTGATTAAATGTTTAAAAAAATATTATTCAAAAAAGAGCCCGATAAGAGCAACTGCTGAAGAATTAGCCAAAACACGGAGCGCTAAGGGAAAACAAGTTTATTTGTATTATTGCAAGTTCACTCCCTGCCTGCTTCTTTTTTTACTACCGATGGAGGATTGGAATATAAATGACGTGTTTGTTTTTCATCGCTTTCTCTCTGCAGTTTACTCCGGCCATCCGACCATGTCTGCAGACCATCGCTATCGGCCTTGTGGCCTTTGGAGAAAACTATAAGCGTCATCAGTCAGGAATAGGTCAGTGTTGCCTCACCATCCAGTCCACATTGCTCTCGTTCAAGCACCATCCCCATTTATCCTCACACCTCCTCTGCATTCCTCCTTGGCCCCTGACTGTGTACCTTTTTTGATGTTGTGTGTTCAGATTTAAGATGCTCTTTCATCCCTTTGCAGTCTCGAGGGCTAGCACGAGCGTTTCTTGTATATTTCAGAATGTTTTGAACATTCACACACAGTTAAGCGCGGAGACTGAATCATATACAAACGAGTGGCGTACACACACGCGCACACACGGACTAAATAAATAACACTAAAAACGGAATACCCCCACTCTGATGGTTTCTTGTGCTCTCTGCTGCACCACAGTGGACGCAGGAGGTATTGCACCGTATGGTGAGTGTGTTGAAATCTTTTCATTGTAGTCCTTTTTATCGACTTCAAAGACATTATGACATGACTCTTTTTTTTTTTTTATACCACGCCCTCTTATCTCCTGAATATTTTTATTTCCTCAGCGTAGTGTTAGATGTTTTTGAATTTTATTTTCCAATAAATTCTGAGTGTAATTTACAGGTGCATCTCAATAACTTCAAGCAAATCTTCAAAAAGATAATTTATTTCACAAACCAGTGGAGACTTTGTTCAAATAGTGAAACTCATGTTATTCTAATTTGTTGCACACGGAGTGATACTGTACATTTCAGGCATTATCATATTATTATTTCTACCTTTCAGATTACAAAACCCCAAAATTTGTTTTTCAGAAAAAAATATTTAGCACAAGATCAATTAAGAAACATATTTGACATACATGAATATTGGCCTACTTAAAATGATGTCGAAATTTGGGGAGTAGTACAGTATATTCACTCAGTACTTGGTAGGGGCTCCTTTTCCATGACTGAATTTCCCCTTTAACAGTGAATCCATCTTGTATATACTGTTTGGTCAATAGTATAAAGATTGTCTGTGAGGTTGAGGTCATGTGATTGTGCTAGCCAATCACGAACAGTGACACCATGATTATTAAAGTAAGTACTTATACTTTTGTTTACGTGAGCAGATGCCAAGTCCTGGTGGAAAATTAAATTAGCGTCTCAAATAAGTCTCTCAAAGTGCTCTAAAATGTAAATGTCTTTGCTGACTTGATAAAACACAGTTAACCAACATCTGAACATGACATGGCTCTGCAAAGTGTTACCTTATGAATCTCCCCCAAACTCCTAAATAAATTTTGCTTCATCGATCCTTTGAAGGCCGTGGTTATCCTTTTGCACTTCTGCTGCACTTTTTCCATCCCACTCAACTTTCTTTTTATTATTATTGTTGAATACAGACGACTGAAGAGCCGTCTTCTTGTCAGTAACGCTCTGTTGGGGAAGTATTAGCACCCATTCATGGAACTGTGTTGGTAGGCCATAAAACCTTTTAAAAATCTAATCGTATAGGTCTTACATAATATTGAACTTTTGGGTTTTTGTCACGTGCAAGTCTTCATTTTTTTTTAATTAACCAAAAATATGTGTTTGAAATAATATATCAGAGAGAGATTATGTTTTCAAATGAAATCACTAAAATAAATGTTAAGTTAGCATCAAATTGGAATATATTAAGATGCACCTGTACTGTATACTTTTTACACTACCCATCTTGTCCTGCAGTGATGCACAGTAAATGTCACATTAAAAGCAGGTGCAAAATACAATATGATCATTTTCTTCTTTTTAAAATTGGTCTTTTCTTTTTGCCGCAAAAAATGTTATTTTAATGAATGGGGCCCAAAAGGTTTTCAACTGTCTCTATTTCTGATGTTTGCTGTGTCCTGATTACATTTAGTTTGCTTTCCCCCTGTATTTGACCTTTTCATTATCAGTGACTTTTTGTGCATATTGTTTTTTTTTTTTTCTTGTCCTGCGGCTTATTTTTTTTTTTTTTATTCCCTCTGTTTGGTTTTCCATCTCTTTCTTCCATTATTCTGCTCCTGCTTTCTCCTTCACGTTAACCCACTCGTATATCTTCCTCACTGCGTCCACCTTCTTCCTCTTCCCCAGGTGTGGCTGCCAGCTCTTTCTTTACCTCCGGGAAGTACGCCATCGACCCAGAGCTGAGAGGGGCAGAATTTGAACGGATCACTCAGAACCTGGATGTGCATTTCTGGAAGGCCTTCTGGAACATCACAGAGACGGAGTTCCTGTCGGTGGGTATTCTCCTACACGGGCACATTGTAAGATATTTGTAATCCACACTTGATATTGTTTTTCTTTTGGTCATTGTAGTTGTGAAGCTGTATCACTTATATTATGTGTCTCTGGGAAGATCACTTTTCTTTCTTTTAGTGTTTTTTTGCCTAGAGGGCAATATTAACAGAAAATAATAATTTTATCTTGGGTTATTCATGATTTATTCATCCAGTTTCCCTTCCTCTCCTGTGACCTGTCTGTCTTTTTAACATTTCTCTTCATTTGTTTATTTATTTATTGCCTCCAGAGTCTTGCCAGTATGACCTCTACTCAAGTCAAGGTGAACAGAGCGCTTTCTGTGCCCGCTGCGCCCTTCGATCTCCCTCTAGCAGCCAACCACAGAGCGTCGGTGACGATAGCTCCACCTTCTGCGCACATCGGCTCTGCTCCTGTTCAGATGAGACTCATTTCTTATGAGTTGCGTGAAGGACAGGTACTTAAACCCACAGCATGGTGGCATACTTGAAATTTCAATGAACGACTTCATTAAGTCGACTTCTATGCAAAACTAGACTAGCTCTTGTTTTTAAGCAGAAACCCTTACAAGAATCTTCAGACAGATTGAAGGTTTTGCACGATTTGTGTTGTTATAAACCCAAACTGCTATTTTATGTCATAGACCAACACAAAGTAGTTCCTAATTGGGAAGTACAGAGATCTAGTGCAAACCAGTTGCCCTCAGAAGTTACAGAATTTATCAAAGTAGTTCACTTGTGTGTAATTTGATTTAAGTGAATAATTATTTATTTTCTATCAAGACCTCAGATGCTTGCTAGGGAACACTGGAGGACAAAGAGACACAGAAGACAGGTTAGGGATATAATTATGGAGACATTTATAGCAGAGTTTTTGGTTATAAAACAACATTTTAAGAGTTTGACATCTGAAGGAACATTGTTCAAACTATCATCCATAAGTTGAAATGGGAAGGCATCACTATAAACATACCAAGACACGGCAGTTCACCAAGGAGAGATTGTTCGGAGAATTAGCTACGAATAGAATGTTAACTCTGGAGGAGCTGCAGAGATTCACAGCTCAGGTGGGAGGATCTGTATACAGGAAAGCTATTAGTTGGGCACTCTACACTTCTGGTCCTTTTTATAAAAGAGCAGGAAGAAGAAAGCCTGTAATGAAAGGAAGCCTGAAAATTCCCTTTCCCAAGTCTGCGTCAAGCCATGAAGGGAACACACCAAACATGTGGTAGAAGATGCTCTGGTCAGATTGAATAAATATTTAACTTTGTGGTCTACGCGTAAAAAAAACGTGTGGCAGAATGCTAAATGCACATTAACACACCATTCCACTGTGAAGCATGGTGGTGGCAGCGGCATGCTGTGGGGGGAAGCTGGTTAATAGCACAGATGAGGCTAAAACCTGTTAGCATGTTTTGAGGTTGGTCATATTTAAATGTTTATGTCTTGTAGTTTATGGCTATTTTTTTGTCCACATCAATTCTGTTTAAACCACTCTGTCAATCCTCGAAAATAGCTAAATGTGATGGTTGAGCAAACTTCCTCATGTTTTGCTTCCTCTTCCATCACTTATTATATAACGGAACTTCTTTCTTCCTAGTGTATTCAGAGGACCTCCTGTCTCCATTCCAGTTTGTTGTTCTCTCTTTCTTCACTGGTAATGGGCCAGAAATCCTTACAACTAACATCTTAAGCCAGTGATAATGCTCCAGTAAGACAACAGTGTCCTTTTTATTTCAGCAGGAGCCTTACGCCAGTAGAAGGTCCCTGCTGTTTGTTTCTGTGCATAAGTAGGAATTATTGTTGCAGTTCTGCTGGCGCAGGATGGCTTGGCAGCAAAATGCAGAACGGCCAGCTAATCCAGCTCTCGGAGGAGCACTGCTGCTAACTCCAGCAGAGAAAATCTCAGCTCAGAAATGGGACTTTGTTTTGGACATATCTTATGCACACAGTTTGTGTGTGGCAAAGGTTATAAAGGAGGAACGGGAATTTTGCAACCAAAAAAAATAGAATTGGATTTTGAATGGAATGTCCTTCTCTTTCTTTCTAGGACAGTGAAACTCTGCTATCTCTCTCTCGGACTGAGGGAGGTGCTATTTCTCTATCCCTGGGGTTGAAGACCAAGCGCCTCCCTTCTTCTCCTTGCCTTCTGATCCACTTCCATGGAGGAGGCTTTGTGGCCCAGACCTCAAAGTCCCATGAGGTGAGGCGATATAACATGTAATGTCTGTGTGACACATTTTACATTTAAAAGGCAAATGTCAAAGTAATTATTTAATTATTTTAACTCATTTCCAAATGGGAAAATTCCTTGACCGTTAAGTTACACATTATTTCAAGCGACGTCACATTCATCTAGCAATAATAAATTGCAATGGAAAAAGACAGCAATATGCAAAAATAGAAGATGAAATAAAATGCAAACATCATCATTGCTCCCTGTCAGACAAGCTACTCCGCTTTTGTTTTTCCAAGATTTGAGCAGGCGTCATTAAAGCAGTCATCCAGCCTAATTCACCTTTGTATTCCTTCAATAGTGTTTACTCAAACTAATTGTATTGAACCCCAGATAATTAAAGAGACAGATACAAGTTGACAGCACGGGGGATATTGGTTGCCATTCTGCCTTTCCCTGTCAGGAGTGCTGCCTGTAATGAGCTGTTAAGCTAATTATTGGTGTAATTATTCCATGAAAACTTAATTGAGGCTTTGACCACTCACTTTGCTATCTTTACTGACAAAATCCACACAGAGCTCGTGTTTGCCTGTGGAGCATATTGGTGCTTCCAGGTATTGGCTTCATCTGAGCGTCTAGGCATGTGTCGGCATCAGTTTCTTGCTTTAACAACCTTAAGGAAAAATATTCTGGTTCTAATTATTTACCAAAATAATTTAACACACACACATATATATTTTTTTATTTTTTTTATAGATTTAATAATAATAATTATTTTAATTTTGACACAAAGACTTAAGCCAGAATATAGAATAAACACATGTTAGAATTTGTCATTTTGTGCTGATTGAGCTAAATATTATACCTCGTTGCCATTGGAAGGTAATCAAGCTTATAATAGCTGGTCAGCACTGGCTACCTGTCAATAAGATAGACAGTAAACATAAATTACGAAATGAGTAAAGTAATTATCACATCTGTTATCGTATAAAATGTGTCTTACTTTAGATTTTTCAGAATTTGAGTTTTATTTTGGGTTTATTTAAGGTTCTTTGTTTTTAATGTGGAAGTCTAAATTCTGCCGGCCAAATGAGTATTTATGTTCTGAAACTTTTGGCTTCCATTTTTCTTCTTGCAGGTCTCTAATTGGTCAATCAGACCTTTTTCGTATCATTCTTCATCCAATCAGATTAGTTCATGATCCCTGTCAAGGGATCAGCAGTTTTACAAACATCCTGCTCATTGCTTATTACGGTAATTGTAGTTTTAAAACAAAGTTGCCTTAATAACAGTGATGGGTGGCGCAACTTTAGTTTCCACACCTGGACAGTTGATGTTTTAGGTGAGCAGAAATATTTCCTAACAGCAGAATTTGTCTTTCTTCTAGGCAAGGTGAAAGATTTGAAGAGTGGGATTCAAAACTGTGAAGTTAGTCATTGCAGGGCAAAAAAATACATTGATTGTTCCGTTTTAAACACACAATAATTATGTTGTTATTAATAAACTTGCTCAACGATAAACACAACATGCAATATATTGATTAAATGAACAAGCAGTTTTTTTATATAGTTTTTGAAAAGTCAGATCTAAAGCATAAAACAATCTCACACATTTAAAAAGCATATACTTTCCTAAGGTTTAGAGTTGACCTAATGTCTGGAATGTCTGCTTTTGATTAAAAGTCACTGTATGCATGTGGTTTTATTTAAAGCCAAACAAATGGTTCACGAAAGATAAATACTTTGTGTTGTACCACACATTTTCAATTCCCAGAACATTTTAACTAAGGCTTATAAAAGCTGTCCCACTCTGTCAACTGCCTGTGCAGGCAGGACACATTTCTATATATTTTTTATTTAGTTCTTTTAAATCGCATTCAGATGTCACACAACAAAATAATACTAATGGCTGCAAATAGCTTGTGGTCTTCCATTTGAACACTCCTGGTTTAGGAGCCATCACTCTGCCAGCTAATAAGCTGTGAGCAGCAAAAGGGAGGGAATGGGTAGCTCTGTACTCCCTTAAGCATAAGAAAACTCCTGCCAAAACCCCCTTTAAACAATAGAAACAGTGTTACTGACCATCTCTGCCAATGCGGAGGTGACTGCAAGCTACATCAGGCATTTAACTTGAGCTGTCCTCCTGCTTCTTACCTGATCTTCCGCGTGCCTCACCAAACGGATCAGGCATACATCACCAGTTTAAGCTGCGAAGCACCCTGCATCATCCTGTGTATCACGCTGCAAAAAGAGAACTAGAAATAAGTAAAATTTTCTTGAAATTAATGTATTTGTCCTTGATTTGAGCAGGTAAATAAGATTATTTGCCAATGGAATTAGTATTTTTACCCCTAAAATAAGATAATTAGATATACTACACTTGAAATAAGATAATGGAGATGAGTTGTTCTTATTTTAAGTTCAAAAATCTTATTCCATTGGCAAATAATCTTATTTACCTGCTCAAATCAAGGAAAAATTCTCTCATTTCAAGAAATAATTCCTTATTTTGAGTTCTATTTTTGCAGTGCACGCGCTGCTGTTGCCTGCCTCTTTGAGCCCTTCCGCCATCCCAGCATCCCCCTGTGGGCCCCGGGGTCAGATGCTTTCTTCACTCTGCCATGTGGGAGATCCACTTTGTGGGGGGGGGGGTTAGAGATACACTTATCACTATAGGACATGTGTGAGCAGCATGGGGTGATCAGATCAGAGCCTGGACAACCCGACTATATTCTTTCGAACATTTACCCTTCAGTTGTCTGACTAAGCTTTCACAACCCTTTACCTTGATTCCAACAACCGTCCTTATTTGTGTCTCACTCTTTTTCTATTCACTGTAACAGAAGTTGTTTTTAATATACTTGATTTCTGGGTAAAGCATGAAACTCAGCTGGAGCAGCACAAGGACTACTTGCTAAATTCGTCTTAATGAAAGAGATTATTGTATTACCGATGGTTTGATCCCCTGTTTCCTGTTTATCCCGCGCGGAGGTGGCCATCTGCGTCTGCTTGTGGTCTTTAGCTACCTACAGCCTGTTACGAGACTAGGCTCTGTGAAATTGCGAAGGACGTGGGCATCCTTGATCATCGGCAGCTGCATGGCAACTTGTGGATGAGAGGGAGCATTGGTGAGAGGCGCTGTCATGTTGGATTAAGGAAGAACGAATTACCCCAAGCCCTATTGGGCGTCTTGTCGGACTGTCCTTCACTCTTTTCCTCTTGACTACAATCCTGCCAGCATCTCTGAAAATTCTCTTTGTTCACTTGGTAACCCTTTTTCTGCTCTTCTTTTTTTTTCCGTCACATTTTGGCACCGCATCCTTCCCTCTTTTCTTTTTATTTCTTTATTTTTCTTTGCCCGTCTGATGTCCGAATCCCTCATGGAAGGGACACGTAAGGGAGAGCTGAGAAAGGAAAAGTTTGTCAGAGAATCCAAACCAAACGTTTCCCCCTGTTTTTTTTCCCAGCATCCCTGTTATGTCCTCTAGCAAAGCGCAGAGCTTGACCCTGCAAGGGGCCGGTGGTTGTTTCACTGTGCAGCAAAGCTGTGATCAAATATAGATGTAATGTCTGCAAATTTAGCAATTTATGCGGAGCGTCAAGTCCTGGGCAGGATTGCAGATTAACAGCTCTGCCTGTCTGAGTCGGGAGCTCTCATTAATTCCCTCTTTGGGACCCTGAGCAGGGTATGTAGGTGAAGAGTTTCCAGAGTCATGTAAAATTAAACAGGCTGCATCCCACCTCAGCACGAACGTGCATCTCTTCCCTGCCCACTGGGCTACGCGCGGTGCGGGCGCGGCGTTTTTTTTATTTATTTCTTTATTTCTCACAGGCAGCTGATTTGTTGCCCTGACTGACAACTTTGCCACACAGTCAGCTGCATGTTCTAACCCGCCGCTGACTCCCAGCGAGTAAAGGATGTCGTTCTCAAACGTTCATCCTCACCTTTAGGAATACCTTTTACTGATTTGCACACCGTCTACATCAAAGCTGCGCTCGTTCTGCAAGCTCACTCACTTTTCTGTCGCTGTGATCCGAGATTTAGCGTGACAGATTAAGGCTTAAACACACCCAAGCTGACTGCTTTTTTTTTTTTTTTTTTTTTTTTTTTTTTTTTTTCCCCACCCGACATGCTTAATCACAGGCTGGTGTTGTGATATTCAAACGTGCACACACCTTCATTTCTCATGACAGTTTGAGTAAAGATGTTTCACTTTGACTAAAAGCACTGTCACAGCAACTCAGAAAGCGTTAAATATGGGCGGAGGGAAAAAAAGGAGAGGTGGGGAGGGCACAGCCATTCTCATATTTCAGGGTCACTATGTGAGCACAATAAACATTTAACCTGACCATAACGGGTATAAAAAAAGAAGCACTCGGCATTCTTGCCGTTTTATGGACCCTCCTTGTAAATCTGCAGCGCCATCTTGGTTTTTTCTTCACACTGCAAAGTAGGGCAAGTAGCCGCATTTATTACTGCGTAAAAAAAAGAGCAAATGGAGGGGACCGTGAGGGCAGCTCTCGCCTCTCGGACTGATTTTTGTCTGTTGGATAAGCCAAAAGGCAGATAAATGAGATCAGAGGAACACTTAATGTTCATTTTACCCTTGTGTCTTACAGTTGGCTGCAGTCCACCGCTGAGGTTTCTAATAAAATAAATTCAGCAAATAGATTGTTTCTTTCTCTTCTTAAAAAACTTCTTACCTCCCTGCTTTTATCATTTTTTTTTTTTTTTTGCACAGCCTTATTTGAAGAGCTGGTCCCAGGACCTTGGTGTTCCCATCCTGTCAGTGGATTACTCTCTGGCCCCTGAAGCTCCTTTCCCACGGGCGCTTGAAGAATGTTTCTATGCCTACTGTTGGGCTCTCAGAAACCACCATCTACTTGGTACATACATCTCACACACGTTACACAGATTTACCCATATTTAAACTGTTGTTGGTTGTCTTTGTTTAATATTATCAGCACACCTTCATGTAAGGCTTTAACTTCTGATAAAACGTGTCTTTTAACATTTTTAACTTGTAATTATTTTTCTTTATTGTGAAAGAGACACACAATGATATAAATACATAAGTTGAATATATATGCGGTCGAGTTAGATCAAAGTGTCTGCCTGATATTAATTTGCATCCATTATATAGATTAAAGCAACAATATTAGCACAATAATCAAAAATATAAAGATTATAGCTAATCAAAAGACATGTTGATCAAGTTCAGAACTTTATTTTATAAAAGGAGCTTTCCAGATATAGAGATTTCTGAATCTCAAATAATAAATGTTGTGACACTCTTAAAAAGTGTATATAAGACTGGCGGCTGGCCAGGCTTATAACACGCTGGGGGAAACCCTATATACTGAAGAAGATTGAACCTAGTATTGAGCCCTGTGGTGCACCTTTTAATTAATATTCTGGGACTTGTTTTGGAAATTTCCATTTTTGTTTTTAGCAATTTCATAAAATTACACTGAAAAAGAAAGTCAAGTGTTTTTTTTCTTCCCTAAATTTGTTGGTTAACTATGTAAAATTCAGTAGTTCAGTGAGCACGGGCCACCTTTATTCGTTTAGACTTTAACATTTTCTAAGATGTACAGATGTTTGCCCTAAATCCTATCTGCACTGGTTGCAAAATAAGGATTTTATTTCAAGATCAGTATTTGACAAGCAATACGTTTTTCAAGCACTTTTGCATCTGTAGACATTGATTGGTCTATAGTCAACAATATTTAAATGTTCAACCCTTTTAGCATCGTTCCAGTATTACTTTAATTGCCTTTTTAGGAACTGTTTTCAAAAAGCTTTCAGAACTTTGTCGAGTTTTACATTTCGGTGTGGCTCAATTCAGCCCATAAATACTGGGTTATTAATTCCAGCGTTATCTCTTTTACCCAAGTTACTCTGATGATTAAAACTGAACTCAAATTAGCCGTAATTGTGCCAACATCCTTGAGATGCCTTTTAAAAAAGTTTACTTGTTTTAATTACACTGAACATAAATATGAGGATACATTCTTTCCGAGTGGATGGAGCGTTTTCAAAGTGAAGCAAAGCTGTGAAAGTTAGCGGAAGATGGGAGGATGGAGTGAATCGAAAGATATTTTCTCAGGCACAGCAGAGGTGAAGAAGAAGAAGTTTTGAATTTAGGATCCCGCTGCCTTTAAAACAGTATAATTAGAGACACATTGCTATTGTAAGACAAGTTCCCAGAATCCACAGGACTCTGTACAGATGTGTGATGCTGGTAGGAAAAAAGCTGTTTTACTGATACATCATAACATGACTGACATGATCAGGGAGAATACACATAGATTTAACTGTAATGTGCTTTTTTTTTGTGTGCCCTTCCAAAAAAAACAACTAATAAATGGACTTAGGTTTGAAGTTGTTTTAATGTGCTCTTTTTTTTTTTTTAGCAAAGGTTAGTAATAGTTTAATCAGAAAAGGGAAATGAAAGTTAGCTTTTTTTTTTCCAGTGTGAAGCCGAGTGTTTCTGTAAATCCTCACTGCCTGTTTCTGCCGGAAGGCTTCATTTATCACTTGAAAATTGACTGTGCTTTGTGCTTCCTGCACTCTGCTCGCTGCTGACAAACGTAAGGCAGGTTTGGATGCTCAATATTCAGACAGCACACTTCTCATGTACCTGAACACCGAAGCACCCTCTGTACAAAAGACAGTGACAGGAGTCGGTTTGTTTGTGTTGTAACGACAGAAAATCCAACAATTAGCCAAACAGGGGGACACCTGCTAGCAGTGGCTTTCTATCAGCTTGTTGTTCCGTAAAGACTCAGCTTTGCACCTCCAGATGATCGTTACGAGAATGTGTTTTCTGTCCATCTTGTTTTGTTTTTTTTTCCACCTCCCCATTAATAAATATTTCCTTCTTCGCAGGATGGACTGGAGAGAAAGTGTGCTTGGCCGGTGACAGTGCGGGGGGCAACCTCTGTGTGACCACATCGATGCGCGCCGCTGCGTTCGGCGTGCGAATGCCAGACGGCATCGTGGCGGCCTACCCGGCTACGCTGCTGACGGCCTACGCGTCGCCCTCCCGTCTGCTCACACTTATGGATCCTCTGCTGCCACTCAGTGTGCTCTCCAGGTGTCTCAATGCCTACGCAGGTAGGATTGGGTTTGTGCGTGCTCCCTAAAGATGGCTACTGAGGATTTCTTTCCTTTTTCCGTTGTTAAGGTTGAGGATTTTGCGAGGAGCTGTAGTTACAGGCCCCTTTGTTAGGTACACCTGTTCACACGAGCCAATCGCACGGCTGCAATGCAATGCCGTTGGGCACCAAGACGTTGTGAAGATGACTTAAAAGTTGTTTCTGGGTTACACAGAAACTACAGATATGCTGGGATTTTTATGCACAGCCATCCCTCAGTTTTGTAGAGAACGGGCTGAGAAAGAGGAACATTTCCTGCAGGCAGCCGTTCTGTGGATGAGAATGCCTGTCCGGTGTCAGAGGAGAACGGGCTGACTGATTCGAGGTGATGGAAAGGTAGCTCAAATAAGCTCTTCTTACAATCAAAGTCTCTTGAAGGCAATCTCTGAACGCACAACACGTGGAGGCAGAAGACCTCACTGGTTGTGTCTCCTCAGGAAACTGAAGCTATAATTTACACACATTGACCATAGTTGAACATGAACAGATTGGGAAAACGTTGCCTGATTCGATGATCCTCAATTTCAACTTCATGTCAGAATTCGACATAAACAACATTAAAACATGGATCCATCTTGCCTTGTGTCTACAGTTCAGACTTGGGGTTGTGTGTAATAGTGTTGGGCATACTTAGGCTCCTTATTACCAATTCAGCCGAAGGTCATTTAAACACCACAGCCTACCTGAGTGTTTTGGCTGACCATGTTCATCTGCCCAATTGCAAGTGGCCTGAATTTATAAAGGAATTCTCTTGGTGTGCTAATGAAAAGTCATTTTCACCCAATTAGATTCACAAGCTGGCTTTGCCCTGTGGCAGGAGGAAGCTAGTCACCCGCTGACAGCACTGGACCTATCTTGTTGTGCTAGCTGTCGAGAAGGATAAGTCAGGAAGGATTAAAGCAGTTCTGTTGCCGAAAGTGGGTCCTACCCGGTAGTAGTCCGGTGTGCCTAATAAAGTGGCCGGTGTGTGTGTGTGTGTGTGTTCAAAATGTTTTTGTTAAAGGGTGTAAGCTTTTGAGTCTGAAATTGTTTTATGTAAACTCCATAAACCTCGAGATCAGGATGGGAATAGAGAATGATGTCAACTAATTAAAGGACATAAATAATTAATATTTTTATAATTTATCCTACAGTAGGTAAGAGTTATTAAATATAAATAAGATATTTACACAATCATAATGGCATTTATATAAAAAAATGCAACTTGTGACAATCTAAATGACTAAATAACATAGTTTTATTGGTTCTGCTCTTTTTGTGTTTTGTGCTGTACTATTTTATTTATGAGAGTACATTTTCTCATAAAGCTTCCATTTGTGTGTTATTGTTTCCTTAATTTCTTTAAAGTGAACTTTACAACCACAGATGGAAGTTGTGCTGATATTTTAAAGCCTGCCAGGGAGAAACTTTATCAAGCCAATCGGTCTTAATAGTAGTGCGGCTGTGATATAACCATATGCGACCTAGCTGCTCTGCTCAGTCTCAGCTCTTTTTAGTTGCACTGGGATAATGTTGTTAATGCCATTCTGATTAATCGCTCTTAAAAAAAGGAGAAGAGTAGCACACTGTAGACATCTGTGGGAAGCAGAAACATCGTCATATTGCCCGTGTGGCGCCTCCCTTCATTTTTTGTTTAAAAATGTGTTTTTCTTCCCTCCCGATGTCGCCGTTTATGAATTGCTGCCTGTAATTTGGTAGCCGCGTCGAACCACCTTGGAAAGTGATTTTTCTCTCTTGGATCTCGCGTTTCCTGTCATTGCTGCTTTGCCATCTTCTCTGTTGGCGTCTCCTCCTCCAGGTAATGAGCCGCAGAACGAGAAGCAGGTAGAGAAAGTGAGCACGTTGAGCCTGGTGAGGAGAGATACGGCGCTGCTGCTGAGAGATTTCCGACAGGGAGCCTCCAACTGGATCCAATCTCTGCTGGATCCCAGCAGAGCGTCAGCCCCCTCCAGCACAGCTGCGGAGACAATGCCAGCAGCCCCCGATACACCCACAACTGGTATGTTCTGTGTGTGTGTGTGTGTGTGTGTGTGTGTCTGTGTGTGTGTGTGTGCATTAAGGGTGAACCATTTCAAAGGTAAATGAGTGTTGTGAAAGTATTATAGTTGCAAATTCATTAAAAGTTTTCCAAATCATGTAGTATTAGATTTATTTAGTTTAAGCAGTAACACTTTGGACCTAAACTAGGAACTCGTGAGGAAATTGTCCATTCCCAGGGTTCCTATGCTGTCAGATTAAAATTGAACTCAAATTAAAATTGAACTCAAATTACGTACCTTCCAGGTCTGGATAAGTGTGGAGTAAAGAAAAAAAGTATTTTCAGACTTTATCTCATAATCCAAATCTTGTACCCTTCCTTCCTACCTCCATTTTTGTGTCTTTTCTTCCTTTTGTTTCTTGCACTGCAAAAACGGATCTAAAAATAAGTAAAATGTTCTTCAAGTTAGTGTATTTATCCTTGATTTGAGCAGGTAAATAATATTATTTGCCAATGGAATGAGTATTTTGACCCCAAAAATAAGATAATTAGACATCCTGCACTTGAAATAAGATGGTGGAGATGAATTGTTCCTATTTTATGTGCAAAATTCTTATTCCATTGGCAAATCATCTTATTTACCTGCTCAAATCAAGGACAATTACACAAATTCTAAGAACATTTTACTTATTTCTAGTTCTGTTTTTGCAGTGTGCGCTCTACTTTCCTTTACTTTCCTTTACTTTACTCCATTCCCTTGTTCCCTGTGCCTTTATGTCAGCCTTTCCTTGTACCCTCTTAAAGGTATAGTGGACGGTTTTTCCAGAAAAGTGGGTAAAAGTCCCTTTTTGAATAACTGCGCATGCGCAATACCGTCCTACCTGCTCTTCTGCTTCTCAGGACGATCATGTGAAAGAAACTCCATAATCCGCTCTGGTCTTATGTATTTCTTCTGAGGCCTTCCTCTTCTTCTCATAAACTTGTAAGTTTGCTACTTGTGATTCTCAACCATTTTCAAATTCTATGGTGAGAGCAGCAGAGCTACAATGAGCGACTGAAACTGAAGCTTACTGGATACATAAACACTAATAGATAAGGTGATCCCCCCCCCCCAGAACTCCAAGCTGAAAGAAGATCATCCACTATACCTTTAATCGTCCCTTTCTTGTGTCCCACCTGCCGTCCCTCCGTAGACGTCCTAATGTTTAAATTCAGGTTAAGGTTATTGTTGGTTAGTTTGCACACCGTTAATGGGAATCAAAGCCTTTTTTTGCTCACATACCACATTTTCTGCATCCTTATTCCGTCTCTCATTTTCTGCATCCTTATTCCGTCTCTTTAAAGGGGATTACTCTGCCAAAGTTTATTTAGAGCTCCTATCGAGGAGGTCAATGGTGTGGATCCCTGATCTTCAGCATCAGACTCTCCAATTATGGCCTCATCCACTCTGTTGAGTAATAATCCTCTAGCTCCATTCCTATCAGTGCCTTGACAGTAATTTTTAATTATAGCCGCCGTAAATCTGAAGGGGAAATGTAATTTTATTGGTGTCACCTTAGTTGGGTGACAATCTCACAGCCGGCAAGCCGAATCTAATGGGAGTGTCATAGGTGGGGGCGTATTAATAAAAGGCCATCATGGTGCTGAGGTGGTTCATTATTAAAATATAAGATTGGGTAGCGCTTTGTGAGGAGACCAGGCGTGACGGCACACAGTGGTGCCTTGACAGCTCTGGGCGGGTAGATGATATCACGCTGACGGCTCTTTTTGGGTTTCCTCCACCTACTTCCTTTCTCTTCTTCCTGATATGCCCCAATTTGCATCTTGGGCCTTTAGCTGTTGCCTGTCAAACAAAGGATGCATGAAAAGCAGAAACGGTGAAGTAGATGACTTATCATGCATTAGTTAGTCTTCATTTTTTTATGTAACTGCTAGGTAAAATGTATAGCAGTGCCTTACAAAAACATATTCTGCCCTTTGAATGTTTTACACATTTTGTCACATTTCCACCACAAACTTCAATGTGATTCTCCATATTATTTTACAAAGAAAACTTGAGTCGCATTCATTGTCACGAGCCGTGTCTGGAAGAGGTGAAACATCTCTCTGACAATGTTTATACCATACCATCTTTATTTATAAAGCGTAAAAACAGCCAATGTTTAAAACAAAGTGCTGTACATAGCTACAAACTGATTAAAGAATAAAAAGATGATGCATAAAAGCACTTAAAACAAACACAACCAATTTAAAACGAAAACTAAGTCTTGCTAGTGGTAAAAGCCAAAGAATAAGGTTTTAAGGTGAGTTTTAAAGGTAGGCAGTGAAGGTGCCGGTTATTCCATTATTGAGGACCAACGATAGAAAAGGCCCCGCCCTCTCTGAGCTTCCTCTTAGACCTCGGTACCTCCAGGAGACGCAGTTCAGCTGACCTGAGGGGCCGAGAGGGCGAGTAGGGATGAAGAAGCTCAGAGAGGTACGGAGGGTCAAGGTCATTCAGACACTTACAAACCAAAATAAGAATTTTAAAATGAACTCTAAAATACACATGGAGCCAATGGAGTGAGGCCAGAATAGGAGTGATAGGCTTTGTTTTTGTACCTGTAAACAGACGCGCTGCAGCGTTTTGAACCAGCTGCAGACAAGAAAGCAAAGACTGATTCACTCCAACATAGAGTTCATTACAGCAATCCAGGCGGGATCATAGTATAAAAGCATGGATCAACGTTTCAAGGGGTTGTCTTGACAGAAAATATTTTAATTTTGCCAGCTGCCTTAAGTGATAAAAACATTATCTAACAACTGCTCTGACCATCTAATTTAAAATCAAGTTAAAACCCAAATCAGTGACACTTGGTTTAAAATTTGGTTCAGCTAAATCAGGGGTGTCAAACATATGACCCGTGGGCCGATTCCGGCCCGCGGAACAATTTAGTCCGGCCCGGTGGCTAAATGCATTATCATTATTCAACAATGATTTATTTATTATTTTTTTCTTCCCATTGTTCTGTCTGGCAATGTGGCAATAAGAATTGTTGTCTTTATGCCAAAAAGAGCTCATCAGATTTGACTTTCACAAGTGGAGCAGTGCGGCTTTTGCCACAGTGCTCCGCTTGATTTATGAATGTGAATAGTTTTATTATGATTCATGCGAGGAATATCTCAAATGATATGGACACTACAATGGGAAAGTAGGAGAGGAAAAGAAGAACAAGAAAAAAAAGGAAAGGTGAAAGAAAGAGGAGATAAAAGGAAGAGAATGATAAAACAATTATTGAAAAAAACATGTACTTCGTTTAATTGAAAATCTGCAGTTCCTATATTGTCCACGAGGGGCACTGTGTTTTAATCAGCAGATGGTAGCACTGAGCTTCAGATGTGGAAAATTGATTTTAAATAATTTCTTAATTTTTATCTGTTTGATGTACTTTGTCATGCAGGACAGTGTTTTTAAGTTCCAAAAAATGTGAATAAATGTTTTTCAACATTGTACAACCACTGTGATCAGTTATTAAGCATAATGCACTTAAGTAAATGTTTAACTGAGTAAAAGTATTGTTGGAATTGCACATACTTTTCTTAAAAACGCTGAGCTTATTCATAATATATTGTGTAAAAGTGAAATTCATTTAATATAAAAATCAACAACAAGTCCACATTTATTAGTTCTATTTAATCTTGCAATGAGTTTACTCGTGTGGCCCTCTTGAGATCAGATTAAGCTGTATGCGGCCCCTAAACCAAAATGAGTTTGACACCCCTGAGCTAAGTCCAAAACAATCACTTTGTGGAATACAACAATGCTGTATGTGTCAGAAAACCAACCGCTTATCACTCTGAATACACAATAATCAGAAAACATGGTGGTGGTAGCATCGTTCTGTGGGGATGCTGTTCTTCAGCAAAGACAGGAACGCTGGCCAGAGTTAATGGGGTACCGCGCGCGAGCTATTTTTAGAAACACAACGTCACGATGACGTCACATCACGTGGTACGCAGTGGGGCAAACTCCGGAAACCCGCCGCTGTTTTGCTGTAAAAGAGACGTGCGTTAGCCTAGGTTTTACTCGGTAAACGACTGCTTTTTCCAAATCTAAGACCATGGTTTTTAAACATTGTTGCTATGGAACGTGCAACAGCGACTCGAGTTACGCTGATCGGCCGCATATGAAGGATGTTTTCTTCAAGACTGCCAAGGAGAAATGTGTGCGCTTGGTACACCGGGGCGGTCGGCCTACACAACAGTTCAACCCGGAAAAAGTTACCAAATTCAAGTACATATGTAGCAAGCATTTTGTTAGAGAAAAGGGCCCAACCGAAGAACATCCTGACCCAATTCCAGCGACATCAAGTCAAGGTAAGAGTATTTTGGTGGCTGACATGTTAATAAAGTAGCGCCTGCTACCATGACAGCATATAGGCTATCATGGTAGCAGGCGCTAACATGATAGCCTGCTACCAGGATAGCTTACTCAAAAACATTTCAAATGAGACAAACATTAAACATATACCCATTCCTGGACGGTGATTGCAAACAACAACAAAAAAAAAAAACGGCCGACGCTGCCATGATCGCCGCGCAGGAAAAAAAAACAAAGCTTACCGTTCATCAACTCGGCCAGTTTTACAGTCTTTTTAAGCCCTCGAACCTCAAGCCATCGTTTGAGCTGAAGTTTGGTGTGTTCTTCGACAGTGCGACCAGTAAACCGTGTGCCTGGGACATCGTCTTGGGAAAGTTTAACGGCTGTAAAGTCGGTCATATCGCTGGTTCTGTTGCGCTTGTAATAGCTGGGTTATCCGTGCGTTCTCTCCTGTGTGCCCTACCTAAGCGGCAAAAGGGGCGTTGCTCTTGAGACGGTGACGTCACGTGCGCGGTACCCCATTGGAAGATGGCTGGAGCTAAACTCTGTGCGATCCCAGACAGAACGCTGTTGGTTGCTGCGAAACACTTGGATTATGGTTAAAGTTCAGGCAGAGCAACAGTGGAAAGGTTTAGACAGAGGCGTCTTCAGCTGTTGGAACGGCTTGCACCGAAATCCACCTCACAATCTGACGTTCGCAGACGCTCTCCGTCCAGTCTGACAACGTTTTCGCTGCGTTACGAAGAGGATGGGGCAAACGTTTTCGTCTAAATGTGCAAAGCTGGTAGAGAAATAAACCCTAAGACTAGAAATAGTGGATATGAAAAGGTATTGTTAAGAATTTAAACCATGAATCAAGCGCATCACTTTGGTCTCACTTACAACCACAATTAATTCAGAGACACTTGATGCTAAATACTTTTTCAAGGCAACCTTTCTCATAACCTGTTTCTTTTAATGGCACCAGTTAAATATGAGTCAAAGAGTTTTTCCAGTTGAACATATTTTTTTTCCTGATAAAGTAACTTCTGTCCTCCGTCTCTGCTTTGTTTCTCAGACACAGTGAGGAAAAGCGTCTCGGCTGCCTCCATCTCCTCTCCGCACGCCAGCCCGCCCGTGCCCAACGAGCCTCCGGAGCAACCCGGCAGAAAATTATCTGTGAAGAGCAAGACGTGCCAGGACTTGGGATCCCAAAGCCACGGCATTCCCCAAAGTCCGCCGCTGATGTCTGAGCACGCTGTACGTCACGCTGGAACTCGCTTGTGTTTAGATTAGCTCGCTCTCAGATGGCGCTCTTATCGGGAACACTTTAATGCCATTAAACAAAGAGCCGTTGCTTAACACAGCACTGGAGCGTTGGTGGGGTTTGAAGTGGGAATTAAGCCTGCCGCACACCGGGAATAACTGATGATGATTACAGTGGCATTACAGAGAGAGAAATTTCCACTTCTCTTGATTATAATCAGAATTGGACATAGATTTATTTATTTATTTCAGATTTTTAGGGATACAGTTGTGGTCATGGGCAAGAATATCATATTAATGTTCTTTTAATTATTTCTCAGATTTATTTGTCTACTGTGAGCACTGGTTATACCAAAATCTAGTCAAAAAACATTTTCAGGAATTTTTGACATTGAACATTAACTTTGATCACAAAGTAGAGAAAAAAAAAAACCTCAATAAGTTATAAGCTCAAATATTTGGATACACCACCACTAATATTTGGAAAAATGCCACTGAGCAAGTTGGAGAAAACCATCAACAAGGTCCTGAACGAAAACAGAGTTACAGTTTAAAGAGCTAAATCAGTTGGTTTCCTGGTATTTCTAACCATAGTTTCTGTTTCAGCATGCCTGCTTTAAGCATCGCTCACAAACATGTGATTGAGGTTAGAACCTTCAAGTTAGCCCGATTTATCCTTTTCAAAACGGTCATTTGTGTGTGTCTGGGGTCAATGTGTTATAAGAAATCCCAATTGTGTCCAGATTTTGGGATTGATTAGAGGTAACATTTAGGCAATCCTCCTCCCTCAGCAGTTCCTACATTTTGTTCAATAATCCAGCAGCACTGGAAGTGAAACAGATCCACAGCATGTTACAACCAGCACCAGAGATTCAGTCACTGTGACTGAATCTTTGTCGTGTGTCAGCCTAAAATGAAAAGACGTTATTTGGCTCGTCCTTGAGGCTATTTGTTATTTGTTTCAGTTGAACATGAAGCTCCCTCTCATATCATCATAAAAGCCACTCCTCTGTGCCCAGGGATACTGGTTTACCAGCATCTTCCAGTCCATGGTACCTGTTGCCTGGGTGGTTCCTCGGCTGTACTTCAACATCGTTCCTCATCATTTGAGAGTGACGGTTATTGGGTCAGGCAGCTGATAGATCGAGGTTTCAGCGGACTGTCCCAAAGTCCCAACCTTAATGCTACTAGAAATGTTTGGACATAAAGGCCAGAAAACCCACCAGTATAAAAAAAAACCTGGTAATTTAGCCATCAAGTATTATGCCAGCAGCTTATTAAAGGCTATGAAAGGTGTGATCAAAATCCAATCTGTTTAACCAAACGTTCATGGGGTTTATGCTTATATCCCAGTCCACATGTATAATTATTGACCTTTTAAGTGAGTCACAGGTAATCCACAATACATTTTAACTTGTTTACCGGTTCTTGAAAAAACAACAACTATTCAGTTAAATCATTTAAAGCCCAAGATTTCAAATGAGCGCTATCCTCCTCTGACCAGAGCTGCATATTAGGCTCTCTGGGATACCTCATCTTCCCTGTGGAAAGTTTGGCACGATTCTTTTTGAAGAGGCAGCTCAGCGTCTGCCACCATCCCCCAAAAGCAGGTTAAACTATGAAATGATTTCAAATGAATCCAAATTGTTTGCAAATTGTTAATTTTTTTTCTTCTTCTCACTTCTAGATTGATTAGATTAGCAAAGGCCCTGGCCCAAAGTAGCCGAAATTAATGCGAGACGTTAGGTAATCGTTCTCTCCTTGAAATCTGGTTGCTCAGCCCGGACTCAGGCACTCGGCCAATGATTTTTATATTTTCACAAGGACGGTCTGTTCGCACAAAAGCAAACCCCTCTCCGCTTTCTCTTTGACCTCTCAGAGCTGTCTAACCAAAATGGAATACGTTTCCTTTTTTTCCCCCCCTCCCTGTCCCTTAGGTAGAAGATGTGAGTTTCTTCCTCTCCAGGGACAGTGACCCCTCCATGTCCGACGACCTGTCCTCTGTGGCCATTCCACCGCCTGCCGTGGAGGAAGGGTCGGAGCTGGAGCACCCCAGAGAGTTCCCGCTGGGCTTTGAGCCGCTGCGCTCGGAGCAGCTAGCTGAAATGAGGATGGAGAGCTCTCCAGTGGTCAAGGATCCTTTCTGCTCGCCTCTGCTGGCTCCTGACAGCATGCTGAAGGGGCTGCCTCCTATAAACATTGTGGTAAAAAAATTCATTTTTTCATCCAGTTGTAACATGTTCAAATTTTTTTAGAAGTGATCAGACTCTTACGAAGCTCGGAGAGGAAACCCAAACCAGTCTCAAGAGATGCTCAGTGTTTAATGTGGTCGCTGAGGCGACGGGCTGCTCTTTCTTTTGATGAGGATGTTGTATGACGAAGAGGAAACTAGTCCTGATTTCTGAAGTGGTTTAAGTGAGTCAGCGAGGCTTAAAAAAAAAAACATGAACAACAGAGACTGGGCTGCTTGGGCTCCTGCTCTAAATCCCCAAATTAAGATTCTTGACATGTCTGAAGGGAGTTTAAATTTGTTTTTTTACGGTCTGCACCCCCCCTCCCCTTCCCCTCCCCTCTCCTCCTCTGTTGTCATCTCAGGCTTGTGCGCTGGACCCCATGCTGGACGACTCTGTGATGTTCGCCAAGCGTCTGAGGAGCGTCGATCAGCCCGTCACCCTGTGCGTCGTGGACGACCTCCCCCACGGCTTCCTCAGCATATCGCACCTCTCCAGGGAGACGCGGGAGGCCGCCAACATCTGCGTGGAGCGCATTCGCTCCGTCTTCAACCAGAAGGACACGCCCCCCGAGCCACGCAAGCACCGCAAGCTGGAGCGCACCGATAGGAGGGACCCGGCACCCACCGTGGAAACCGGCGCTCTCCTCGCCGGCCCCATTGAGGAGGCGGAGGCAGCCGTCGGGAGAGGGGCTAAGATTTCTGACGGGGAGGGCCCGGTTGCTGTGGCAGCCCAGAATAACACTGACGCTGGTGGCATCGGCGCTTAAATGAGGTTGGGAGGTGGGGGAGACTGCGGTTCACCAAGGGATTGAGGAGAGCGAGAGAGAGAGAGAGTAAATGAAAGTCAGACTGATGTAGGCAGCGCAGAGCGCCTAAATGAGAAACAAAGACAATCTTGATAAACAGAGCAGTGGGAGGGGGCAGTCTGAAGAAATTGCTCGGCGTTTGAAAGATAAATACGGGGAGGTGGAGCGCTGAAATGCATCTCCTTCTGCTTTTCAATTCTTACCACTTGTCTGTGCGCCATTATGCACCAGCACAAATCCGGCAGACAAAACGAGCACACCCACAAAAAAAAGGCAGTCATGTTTCAGAATGAGATGATAATTTAAAAGCTTCTCAGATCAAAGACCAGCACACACACACACACACACACACACACAGATAGCACACGTACTTAACGGAGTCACTGTTAAGGCAGCCGAAGCTCCGACATAAAGCAGCGCAGAGCGCGCCTAAGACGACGCCTGAATGGGTGATTCATCTGGGCCGAGGCAGGCCCTAATCAGATAGCGGTGGGCACACTGTATGCTTCTGTGTGGAGGCATCAACGGGGCCACTTGTCCTTTAGGAATCCACTCTAAATCACACTTAATAACTCCTCATTGTCTTCTCCATTATGCCCGTTCGGCAGTCAATACAGCTCACTTTGTGGGTAGTAACTATGTTGACTCTCTCCAAATAGAATTACAACGCTAAACACAACAAGCCGAAAGACTCCGAACTAAAGGAATTGATTTATTTGTTTCTTGACACTGCTTTTTTTTGTTGTATCATATTTTAAACTCCATGCAGGGCCGTTTTTGTTATTTTAGTGGGTTTGGGCTACATTAATAATCCCTGCGTTCTGACTCGCTTAAAGTCTAGTATTATAATATCATCTTTTGCTGTTTTTATGAGAAATATTTTAAAGTCAAGTGGCTGGTAAAAGCATTATTATTTTCATATGAATTTTCATATTTCAGTCATTTAATAAGCATCAACCTCAATGTGTTCCACTGGGATTTTAAGTCATAAGGTGGTTTATAATTACGAAGTGGAAGGAAATGATGCATTGTTTCTGATAATCTATCCAAATAAAATGGAAAGATTGTGGCCTTTTGCTGCATGTGGCTTCAAGCCGTTTGAGGTATTTCTAGATAGATAGGAGTAAGGAGAGCATATCTGAACAACAGTTTTTCAACTGGATTCAACGCTGTTCTAATCTAATACATGAACATACTTGGACCTGGACCATTAGATTGTAGCTTGTATGTTTAGGGTTGTCGTCCTGCTGGAACGGTTAGGGTTAGAGGCAGTTTTTGCTGCTTTTCTCACAGGATTGCATCAACTTGAACCAACCTCTCATTCTCAAAAGCAGCCCCACAGCATAATGGCTGATTGCCCTCTGGGAATGCTGGGTTAGTTTTCAGCCAGTGTCTTTTTTTTATTTTTTATTTTTTTCATTTTATGCAGGCCAGAAAATGTCCTTTTAATGACAACCGAGCAGAGAATCTTTTTCCACCTGCCAGATTTTTGGAGCACCCAGCTAGCAGTTCTCCTGTTGACACATTCTTCCACCTGAGCAGTGGATCTCTGCAGCTCCCCCAGAGTCTCCTGCGTGCGTCTTGGCTGCTTCCCTGATCAATGTGGTCCTTGCCTGGGAATTCAGTTTATGAGAGACGTCCTTGTCTTTGAAGGTCATGGTATTTCCTTGGATGATGGATTGAACATCCGTGACGTTATTAGAGTTTTACTTGAAAACCATGTATCATTTTCTCTCCACTTCATAATATGCTTGACAAAATCTGGAAAAACGATAACTCCAGAGGTATTAATACCAAAGCAAGGCACTCTATAGCTGTGTCTCTTCTGGCTAAAATGCTGACTTCTTTGACCTTTACTCTCATTCTCAGAACAAACAGCCCAGTGATCAGTTAGAGAAGATGATAAACATTAGAACACAGACGCAGTTCTCCATCTCACTGCTTGCCTTTGGCGTCTGTGGCGTTGCTAATGCAAAGACTGAAACTAAGATGCAGTCAAGTGAAAACAAACAAGTTCAAGGAAATTGTTCCCCCATTTCTGCGAGACATGGTCTTTGAATGTCTTTGTTGGATGAAGTGTTTTAGTCATTTTAATATTTCAGGGTTGGAAACGGTTGCTTGGTGGTGTTGTTGTTGCTCTGCAGAGGAAATTAAAACAGAGCGGAAGCGTAAAAAGTCCAACTCAGCCTTCCGTACACGTTTCAGACTTGATGACACCGCTTTGCTCGCGGGTTGTCACATTTTCTCTGCTGGTTCCGGTGTCCAAAATGCTCTCGGGCTTCGGTGTTTAGGACCAGACTGCTTGTTTGTCGCTTTCCGCAACAAGTCGGAGGCTTTTAGGCAAATGTTCGAGAGCCCCCCGCTGTGAAAAACATTTGAGGAGCTGAAGGAAGGGATAACGCTAACATGCATTTTTGCACACTGGTTCGTATGTTTTCACTCCTGAAAAGCAACAATTGTGGCTGTCACTGTTTTTTTTTTTTTTTTTTTTTTTTTTTTTTAAATATTACTTTGGCACATATCTGCGTTCGCAGCCATCAGTCGTTTAAAATGCACAGAAACCTCTCTCAGGTTAGGCCGTGTGGTTGCCAACACTGGCTGGCCGGGTCTGTCCCTTGCCTGGTTGCAGACCTGAGGTTGCCAGGTCTGCAGAGGAGGCTCCTGTTTGATGAATGGGATTTAGCTGATGCTCTGACTGTTAAATCCCCCCCCCCTCCCCCCCACCCACACACACACACACACACCCGCACTCCCTGGTACAAGTGCAGGATTTTCAGCCGCAGTCATGCTACAGGATTAGACCGTCCTCTGTTCTGTCAGCTTGGAGTACTTACTGCAATATTTTAAGTCAGATTGACAGAAAGAATAATACACTTTGAACTTGCTTTGATAGTTGCTGTTCAGTGCAGTTCGCACTTTTACTGCAGAGTTGCTGTATTCTAAGTTTGAGCTTGCACACGCCGTTCGGGCTTTTAGCTCGCCGCTTACCGAGGAGGCGGTAGTCTGTGGTGTGTGCGAGAGCGACTACCCTCTCTGCTTGTGTCATGCGTTTAACTTAAATGGCACTTTAATGTAAACGGACAATTCATAGCCGGTGTAGACGGCAATTTCGCGTGCAGTCAATCCTACTTGGGACGCTTTTTTTTTCTTTTTTTCTTGCCGTGTATAACTTGAAGTGCACAGACTCCTTCGTCAGTACTAAATGATACAGGGAGGACTGTATTGGTTATTTGCAATCAAACGTAAAAGACACGTGTCAAACTCTTTCACCTTCAGTGTATTGACCCTCATATGCCTCATAATGCTGATCTATTGTGCTTGGTGAGAGCAGGCGACGGTCCAGAATACCTCTAGGGTGAATTTTATGTATGCCTAGTGTTACATTTAGGATAAAATTCCTGACAAAGCGTCGTAGTCATAATTGGCGCGCCTGTAGCTTTAAACTTAAGTCATTTCAGTGTAATGCTTAATATTGCTGATTCAGTTTGTTTATGTCATTCATCTCTTCCCTGAGTTAAAAACCTTGTTGCAATTCAATTTAAACTTTCCGTGCGTATTCAAAAAGGTCGTTTGGCTTAAAATCAGTTTGACCAATCATGATTTTATTTAAGTGCAATATCTTTACTGTAGCGAGTCTTCGGAAAGGCTGCGTAGCTGGTTACACTCTAGGATTAGTTTTTTTTTTTATTTCCCACAGTCTCTGCCCGCTAAGTTAGGAGTGTGGTGATGCTGATTATTATAGTGCAATACGCTTCTATCCCCTCCAGGTTGAGCTTCACAAGTAATATATCAACCCATATCTACGGTAACATTTAGGGCCGGCTTGAAAGCTGCTTGTGTAACTGCAACAGTTCATTATATTTACCTCAAGCACTTCACAGGAGTGTTTCATTATGGCTGGAAAGAGTGGGTAGGTGTTTAGAGCAGAACCAAAGAGGCCAGCCAGTCTCGGACCTGATGTTCTGTCCTTCCTGTTTAACGTGTAGCTGTTACCATTGAGTCACAGGTGCTGGTGTGGAGAACGGCCTGTCTGCACTCCAGATGCACACCGTGCTGCTTGATTTCTGATGCCGACGGCGTTTGTTCTTTCTAAAAAGGCGGGAACAAAATAACTTGATAGACAAGCCATAAACTGGAAAGAGGATCGTATTTTCTTTTTCTTTTCTTTTTTTTTTTTTACATTATTTTGTTGAAAACACCACAAGTGCAAACCTGTGAATAACACACACACAAAAAAAATGTACACTAAAGATGATTCATGTAGATATTTTTACTTTGATATATGTTAATCAGATTGATCATTATTTTTTTTTGACTGCATTTCCGTTGCTGGTTCCATAACAGATTGATGGATGCGACGAACCATATGTAAAGGCAAGTTTCTTCCTTTGCCAGTTTTTATTGAAATAAAAATATATTCTCCCAGGAATGCCTCAGTTGTGTCCAACTTTATTCATGAACTTTGTCACTACATCTATGAAACAACACATGATTCAACAGAGATTTTCTCCCTGGATATTTTTGCATGTTAGCATTTAAAAACATGAAAGCTGCAGCCTTTTCATTTTGCCTTATGACTATTGACATCCATTTAGTTTTTTAAATGTGAAATGAGAAGGATCAACAATCCTGAAAGATCTGGCATGCAAGATCTGTGCTGTCGTGCATTATCAACTTTGGACTTTGACTAGACCATTCCGACATGTTGGAAGGTGAACATCTGCCCCCCACTTTAGTTCCTTCCTCAAGTGGCTGAGTTAAAGTATCTCATGGTCTTGTTCACAAGCGAGGGGAGACTGGAGCAGGAGATCAACTGATTGGTGCCGCCGATGCAATAATGTGTCGGCTGCACCGGTCCAGTGTGGTGAAGAGAGAGCAGAGCCCATAGGTGAAGCTGTTGATTTACCAATTGGTCTACGTTCCTACCCTCGCCTATGGTTCATGGAATTTGGTTCATGATGCAAAGAAAGAGATCCTGGATTCAAGCAGTTGAAATGAGCTGGAAGACAGCAACAGTACTCAAAGCTCTTGGGTTATTGTTTTACAAATCAACCCTTCTGTCAACGTTACGCTTGACCTTTCTGCTATGTTTCTCGCTCTTCGTGATGCTGTTTGTTCACCAATGTTCTTTGAAAACCTCTGAGGTCCTCATAGAACAGCATTTATACTAAGAGTAAAATTACAAATCGGTGCGTTCAATTGTTTGCACCGCATTTTATTTTGGCGTACTGGAACCGAAGGGGCTGAATTCAAATGCCTGATCCAGATTTTAATTCCTTTAAGCCAGGCCAATAACAACCCTAACAACTCCTCGTTACAGAGGAGTGGACCAGTTTCTGTTGAATCTGCATGTTGTCTAAGCCATTACAAGGCCTTTGTTAGGCAGTAGTATAAAGCTTGGTACTGCACATTACTCCAGACTTTTTGAGAAAGCTTCCTGGAGAGGAAGCTTTCCTACAGCAATTTCCGTCTGGGTTATTAAAGTATGTCTGATTCTGATAGAAAGCGAAATGTCTTCAACTATGGAAAACAAGTCCAGTTGCTTTGTTTTTTACTTTTTTTTTTTGGAATGACCATGACCTGGATGACTGAGAATCTTCACCAGCAAATTGATTTAAAAAAAAAAAATCCCAATCATTTAACCTTTTCACAATTCTAAACTGCTGTCACTTTAAAACCCAATAAAATGCAATATGTAAAAGAGCAACGGATGTTAATATGTTGTAGCCAGTGTAGCCAGAAATATGTGAACGTGTCATTTTATTAAACAGCTCTCACATTTGCACTAGTGACAGACCTTTCTCCAGTGCCACCACTCTTAAGTTTGAAAGATTAAACATTTTTGCAAGATAGTTGATGTTTTCGTTTTAAATTCTAATATGAATAACTAAACATGACCTTATGGTTGCTGCATGTAGCAATCAAGTAGGTGGTGTAGCTAGCATCTCAGTTATCCAAGCATTTAGATTTTTGAAATATTAGATGCAAAATAGTATGGTATTTTATTTTGGCTGTAAGCCTCTTGGCAAATTAATTTAGTTTTTTGACTTGGTGTGCACAAAATGTTATCTTCTTTCTGCTCCCTTTTGGTCATGAGAAATGTATGACAGAACGTGACTGTGATTTTTTATTTATTTATTTTTTTGCCATGGTGCAATAAATAAATCTGAATCTGAAAATCCTGCCATAAGTGGACATTTCTAATATTCTGTCCCAGTTGCTTTCTATGTAATTCAGGCAAACATATCCTGGTATTGTTTTGCTTTGTAGACGAGCCAGGAAACTTGTACATTTTTATTTATTTTTTTAGTTTATGTTAAGTACAAAGGAATAGTTTCCTGTTTTCCCTTCCTCCCTTAACCTTCCTGATTATTGATAGAATCAGTTCTGTAACGGGAGTCCAGGCATCATCTGCCCAAGAACTACTTCATTAGTAGCGTATGACCTCAGGTGAAAACATGATTGCAATCAGGGATGGCATTTTCGCTGCCTGGACGTGTCGCATGGCCGAAGCACGAGCGGAACAGGGCGCGCGCTCCGCACCCCCCCCCCCCCCCTCACTAAAAACACAGAGGCACATCACCATCCATCCATCTTCAGCAGCTGGAGGGAGGGCGGGAGACTGCGTGGACGCGCCTCTCTCCTCTTCTCTCCCTCTCTTTTCTGCGCTGCGCCTGCTCCCCCCCGTGCGCGCTCCCGTGCCGGAGGCAGCCTTTCGGGGGAGCTGTGAGAGAGCAGACGAGCGGCTGCGGGGGAGAGCGAAAGATGGAGGTGAGGGTCGGGGAGAGACTCCTGTGGCTGGCCGTGCTGTCCACTGTCCTCTGCGTGGATTCGGTCTTCGGAAAATACGTCAAAGGCATCGTCAACACCAAAGAGGTGAGCGCAGAATGTGTTGTCGCCGCGCTGCTGACACGGACTGGCTGAGACTTGACTGCAGGTGTCTCTGAGCTGGACCGTGCTACATCTTACGCCCCAACTTCCCCTCTCTCCTGCCTCAGCGGCTGTTGCTGGAAACACACTCGGCTCCTCCGCCGAGCTTTCGCGCGACATCTGCGGATGTGGCGCACGTTTCAGCCTCCTTATTGTGACAGTGTCATCGGTGTCCCAGTGAGCGACGTCCCTCTGGTCTCCAGCAGTGTTTGGCCGTCTTTAATAAGGCAGCCGCGCGTCCGGAAACCCCTTCGTGGTGTTGCTGGTAATTGATTAGATGACCCGTCACAGGTGTGCGTCATATTGTGTGCTCGCGCACCGTGTTGGGGTTTGTGGCGAACCCTCAGAAACTAAAGCTCGGTCCAGGGGTCTGGGGTCTGCTGCTGTCACACGGATCAGCACGGCGTAGAGCAGCGAACCGGGGAGCTCTCAGTTTGGAAATTATCTTTCTTGTCGTCCCCAGCGGCGTCTTCCCTCCACCGGATTGTGGGACACAAGTTTAACCGAGATGAGCAGCGTGGTTCTGGCAGAGTAACCTAATTAAAAACAGCAGCTCTACTGCAAAATGGCTATCGATTGAGGTTCATAGACTTTTTTAAATTTTATTTTATGTGGAGAGAAAAAAAAAACAATACTCAATAAACAGTATTTATCATTACGTTTTAAACTGAGACAAGCAAGTTTATACAGGAGAACCATGCAGGGTATCACCAATCAGTTTGTAATTGTATGCTGAAAGTCTTGCTCTCTCTCGCTCTCTTGCAGCATGAAGTTTTAGAAAACAGTTTCTTTGAAATAGCTTCTGGAGTTTCTGCACTAACTTTGAGTCTTGATCCGAAGTCGGCGCAGAATCCTTCAGTGGTGATACCGTATGGTTAGCATTAAGAGTTGTATAGTAGTTATGACAATTTAACTACTGGTTACAACCACTGTTGCTACATGCACGGTATGAGGGATTGGTGCAAAGTCCACGACAAGGCAGGTGACTGTTCACTGCTCGACTCATTTCAATTTTTATATATTTATATATATATATATATATATATATATATATATATAAATAAAAAAACTGGGTGGAATTATTATGTCCTGTTGTGTCTGTGTGTTATATGTAATCTCTGTGCATCATTAGCCAGGGTCTGTCTCAAAAAAAAAAAAAAAAAAAAAAATCAGTACGGTAACACATGGTGACAGTAACTATTCTTGACTGTGTGGCTACACGCTCTTTCAGGAGGAGTGAATTCTGCAAGTCAGTGACGCAATCTGCTGGGTTTCTGTAGATAGTATGATTTGACTGAATTGACTTTGTAAAGCGCCTTGAGGTGACGTGTGTATGTGAAACTGGTGCAATGAATCATTTGCGTCACTGATATACAAGTGGTTAAAAAAATTCTGAGGTTCATTTGGAGGTGCGTCGTTGTCTGCACTGTTTTCTTGCAGTGGTAGCTCCTGCATGAAGCTTCTAGGAAAAGGCAATTCTGCATGGAGTTTGCATGTTTTCCCATTGCAAGTGTGGATTCTCTGCAAGTTCTTGAATTTGGGTTCTTGGCATAGTGAAAAGACATGTATGTTAGGTGTTTACCTGTCTCCTGTTCCTTCGCTGGTGATGACAGGCAGCAATCCCTTGCAACCGGAAAGGATTACTCATGTATGGAAAAATGACTGGATGGACGGAGATTAGGTGAATCAGCTGTTTCAGATACCGCGCAGTTTCAGATTCTGTGTTTTGGCATTGCATGGCACAAACGACGTGCTACAGAAATGACAGTTTTTCTCAAAAAGAAAAAAAAACATGTAATGAGTATGGTTGCAAATATAAGAATCTTTGGCATAATTTCTGATCTCTGGTTTCTGTACAGATTTGAGCCGCTGATATAAAATTTCTCATCAAGAACTATAATATAAGCTGTATGCTTTCAATACATATTTTTCAATTCTTGCTTTCCAATTATGATCAGTCAGTAATTATTTACATTAAAGTAGGAGCAATGTCCCACCACCATGTGTGCAAGAGGTCAGTTCCTGAAACAAGATTCTACTGTTTTAAAACCAAGACAAAATGAAATAGGAGTGGATATTTAAGAATCCTTTGCATATCTTAAAATTAACTTTAATAACACATCACTATCTTTGAGTATTTCCGAGAGTGTTGATTCTTAAATTATTTCTTAGATTTCCACATCTGCGCTCTTACAAGGGAGAAAGTGCTACCATGTGGCACTACTTTCTAACCTGACTCCGCCAGATAGATTTGCTTCGCATATCCATCTGGAAACCTTCCGTTGAAGTAATTTTGGGAAGGGGCGAAAATACTGGTTAGCTGATTGGCCTATGTTGGTGATAGACGGGCCAAATAAACCAATCAGATCAACGAAGCATATGACGTACTCATCAACAAGCTTCGTCGTCGCTCGTAACAGAGCGACGACCAAAACACAACCACAAGCCAAGCTACTCTTGCTGCTGCAGGTAAAGGCTCGTTAGCTCAGCAAAGAAATACTCTGTAATGCCGATAAAACTTGCTCGATAGCCACGCTAACGCTAGTTTCATCGGCTGAAGCCGCCATGTTCTTTAGACTGAACTGTCGATCTTCTCGTTGCGTCACACCTCAACCCGCCTCAAAGCCAACGCTGATTGGACGTTCGTTTGGTGAACGGCTCCAAATTTTCTTTAACGGAGAGTAGCCAGACTGATCTGCGAGTGAAACCTTGAAAGCTCGCGAGATCAGGATGGTCTCACGAGGCTAACTACTTTCAGCCTTCCCGGTATCTCCTGAAAGTCGTGCTCTCTCTCGTTTTCTCGCAGCCCGAATGAACCACAGATGTGCAGTTTCCTTTTAAAACAGCTGGCTCCATCCATGTGCTAACTCTGAGTCTTCTTCCCTGGGTAACACACTTTAACACCAAAGTGTGTTGGTATTACTGCGACCTGCTAATGCTTGGGTTTTAGTTGTTCACTGATCGTAAAAAAAAACACACATCAGATTTTACGGTTTCTGGCCTGCCAGTGATCTTTCGTGGCCTTTCAAACTAAAATATTTGGTAATTTCTTTGTACCACCCTGCGTTTGTTGTCAGCAAAACATCAACACAGATTTAAAATGTCCCACTGGCTTCTTAAGCTGTGCCAACATGCTTTGATTATTTTTCTAACTGACTTCATACTGCTTGACCTCTTGGCTTTAGCCAATCTAAAAATAAGACCAGCGGTGGGATTGACCCGACCAGTTTGAGTCCCCTGGATGATGACGGACGTCTGAACAGATAAGCAGACAAAGAGCCATTTATCTGTACGTCACAGCTGTCGACATGCCCTTGAACACCGACTGGGTCTGCACCGGCTCCGGTGGTGCAGCTCGGTGGTCATGCGGCAGAAGGTGGCACTGGGCACCTTCCAAGACTGCATGCCTGCGTGTGTTTGTGTGAGTTTGAGCGAGGCAGAGTGTTTAGTTCCTCCATAAAAGGACAGCCATCCGCTCCTCCAGGACTCTACAGTAAAGATTTTATATGGGTGAAACAGTCTGGATATGCCTGGCCACAAATGGACACTGCTTTATGCCCCATACTTACTTTGGATTGTTGCCAGTCATTAAAAAACACATTATTTTTAATTAACTTGATTTATACTTGTGTGTGTGTGTATGTGTGTGTGTACTGTATATGCCATACTTTGTGTATTTATGCTTTGAAATTTTGGCAGATTGTGCTTTGCTGCCTCTGTGATTTCTCCATTGTAGAACATCACAGAGACTCCTGCTGATTAGAAGTTTGTTTGTTTTTTAGCAGAAGAGTGTTAGTTATGATTTATTTATCTTCTGTTGTTGTGGTATTCAGAGGGTTATCTAAAGAATCCAATGCATATGTGATTCAGTCCTCACCACATTTATTAGCACCCTGAGTAAAACTGTGTATAAAGTCTTGAAATAATTAAATTGTTTATTCCAGTAGCATAATTTCACACTGGAAAATATTGCTGCAATTTGGAGATTTTTTTTTTTTAACTCAGCCTTATTTTGCCACCACTCTGTGTGATGGCAAAATGAACTTGGCTTCTGTGCACTGCCTTTTTTTTTAATCATAGCTCCAGTAGTTTTTAATTATTGCTCTTATTGCAAATTAAGGAGAGTAAATGTCTTCTTGTAGCCGTTTAATGGGATGAATATCAACAGCCATCAGTCCTTTAAAGGGCTGTTTTCTTGTCTTTCCCGTTTTGAAGGTTGACTAAGAAAGTTTAGCCTTTTTGTAACATGTTTATGCCACACATAAGCAGGACGTCATAGCTTTCTAATAAAATGTTCTTGGATGCTCCGATCAACTTGAAAAAGAAAGCACAAATAAAAAAACAGCTTCACGTTTCATTTATTTTATAGGAGCTGTTGGGGATGCCAATAAGTGCAAGCACTAGTGATTTTTGTTCAAAACAATTAGTTATTTTGACAACTAATTTCCCCCCATTGAATAAATGTGCTATAATTAAAACTGTGAAGTTTTTTTTCTGTAAAATTATATTATTGAAAAAAAAAAATGAGAGACTATAAATTTTTACTAATTAACACAGTATGGATGAATGTCATAGTGTGTGCTAATATGGTACGGGATGAAAGGAAAAAGCAAAGCAAAACTTGAAACAAGTGTCCCCAAAGAAATTACAGTCAATGAGTGTAAATGCATGGTACCTTGCTAATGCTTATTGCTGTCCATCTCTTTGTTACATCTGTATCGTATACCATGATGGTGCTGTGATGATAAATTAGCAATATATTGTGCATCCCTAGTTATTACAGCGACATACATAGTCTTAAACGATCAAGTCTTGATCAAATTAGTAAGATATGTCAGCCAGTCAATTAGATTGTCTTTAAATAAGAAAATACCCAATCCTTGTATCAGTGCACTTGAGCCTGAGTGATGAATGTATGTGTTGACGCGGTTATGTTTGAAGCTAAAGATACGTTGAGTCATCACAAAACATTAACCACAGACACTGAAATAATCTAACCCACATCTTTGAAAGAAATACACACAGATTTGTGTTTAAAGCAAAGCACTAAAATGTTTTATATGGCAGGGGTGGCATAATGGATTTTTTTGTAATCCTATCCTTATTTGCATACTTGTTAAAGAGCAGGAAAAATCCTTTTTAATCTAATTGTCTAAAGGCACCTAAAATGCTGAGAGTTTTTGCTTTAAGAGCACTGAGTTAGTTTTCAGATAAGAAAGCTAAACCTGTCTCATGTTTGACTCAGGAATGGAAGAAAAAGTACTGTCATTCAGAAATATTTCTGTAGTTTTCAAATTCGGTGTTTGTTTCTTTGGTTTCTTTAACTAAACCACCATTATCCCCAGTTTACCAAAAATATATTTGATTTAGAAAGTCTTGCAATTCTGCTTTATCCTGGAGTGTACAATATTGGGGAAACATGATATTGTGATAAGATTTTTTTTAAATATCAGATCAAAATACCAATCTTTATCTTTTCCATTATTACGATGTCCCCATCACTCAGCCTTGCTTTATGATCTTGGTTACTGAGATCTATTTCAGTAGGCATAAAAGACAGTAGAAGTCCATCCCACTGGTTCAATCCATAATTGGCAAACAGAGTTTTAATGCCAGGGTGCCTAAAAAATAAATAGTTTACTAAAACTTACACCCAAGCAGTCATTTGTGATAGAGATATTGGAGTATCCATACTGTGATATCTGTGATTCGATATATTCTGCAGCTCTAATTCGGAGCATTAGCATAGCAGTCGATACAACAAATGCACCCTTTCAGTGTTGCAGTGGATCATTACCATTTTCCACTTGTGAGGCTTCCCCTTCCATTTATTTTGTAAGAAAAACTCCAGGAAAAAAAAGAGCCAAATAGCATGTCTCTGCTGAGTGGGAGGTAAATGGTCTGCACTTAGCCAACCCCTTTTAACCTTAGTTAGGTTCTGCAACGTGCCACATAAAGGCTTTTCTGTCCCTCATTCACACAGTCACAGAGAGGAGTGGAGCTGCCTTACAAGGCGCTCCCTTTGTGTTTGGGTTTCAGGGTTTTGGAAACGGCAAGGCACTAGGATGCTGGGTGTTGAAGGGCCAACCACCTGATCGGTGGACAGCACTCTTCGCTACGCGAGTCCCAGCCGTCTCTAAAGTTTGTGGCAAGGTTCGTCTTGAGAAATGGAAAGAATATCAGCCTTAAGTCACACATTCAAATCGCTCTTTGTTCTCCACAATTGCTGCCTTTCAGGCCTTCTTTTAGTCTTTTATGTTTTCCCATGGGTGGTAAACGCTAATAGAGAAATAGTTTTCAATGGATTACGTGTTTAATAAGGCTGCAATGGCTGAATATATTAGTACCTCAGCATTCAATGAATGAATCTTTCTTATACACGTGCACTAGCTGGCAATCCAAAAGGGAGAGCTGGAGTTCAGAAACATGATTCCTTTATAACAACGTGGCAGCGACTTTTAAAGTGAACTTAAGTTCGTCCTGGGGATTGGTGAAAATCCGTCCATAAAGACTCAGAGCCCAAGACTTTACCCCAATCATTTATTTTATTTTTTAGTAATGAAATCATTCAAGTCACCTCACTTAATTTACTATTAATTGGCTCATGAATAAACTAGAGGTCCACGACAAACCGGCTGGTGACCGGAATGGGCCAATTTTCAGCTTGACCGGCCCTTACTGGTGACCAGACAGTGAAAAATCTAATCTTTTTTTCCCCAATAATTCAGTGTAGCATGCCTGAGCAATACCACTTAGTTTAGCTGGTACTGTGTGAGGAAGACATAAAAGTAGCTGTTTTCGGTAACGGTGAGGTGTTTAAAAAAAAGTTTAAGTCAAAGAAATGTGCGACAATATTTAAAAGGGAGCGGCTTTTTTTTATTACATTTCAAAGCATGTCCGAGGTTCATTGGGGCATTAAGAGGGCAAGAACGAGCAGATAACAGGAAGGGTAAATCGAGCACAGCATCTAGTTATCTTCTTGGCGCTTTCAAACGCTCCCACTGACTGGGCTGGATTGGGAAATGTCAGCATCTTCTTGGAAATCTGAGTTGAGGATCGAGATTCTTTAGAGAACATATTTTTTTCTTTGATTTGAAATATTAGTAAAATCCTGCTAGAAAGCAAACAACTGCTGATTGTTCACAGCACTAAAGCTTGGAAATAACCCTTTTTTTTTTTAAATTGCTGTTCTCATAGTTTTACCAAGGAATTTGAAAATCTGTGTCAGGACACCAAGGTTTTACAAAAGCAGGAGATCAAAATTTAGCCACAAGGCTCTAATCAGTAAGTAACTAGAATTGCATCGAGAATCAATATCAGTGAGCAATATCTAGAATACCTGGTAGCATGCATTTTATCTTCCCCACCCCACTTTTTAAACATTTATTCCTTAAAAGCTGTTAATATGCTTTATATACGTCGGATTGACATTGAGCAAGAATACATTCTGATACTTTTTGTTTGTGCTTCTGCCCTCACTTTGTGAACATCTAAATTTGCTTACAAAGCTGGATTTACAAAGACGACTTACTGAAAACTAAGTCATCTTAATGCAAGTCCTTTTACTACCTGGAAAAAAAAAGTCTTTAGCTTTTGATTGAAGTTGAGCAAGTTGAAGTGAAGGCTTCTCCCACTTCTCTCCCTCTTGGCATTGTTTGCTGCGGGGAAAGAGAAACGTCTCCCTTCTCTAAAGGTCAAGTATTATCAAGCTTTCCAGTGGGTTGTACTGTTTAGAGAGCAACGCTTAGGGTCTTGAAAAAGTTTGGAAACTGACAGAAGAAGACTCAAGGGGAGGTAGAGGGTGGGGGAGTTGTCTCCAAGAGACAATGTACGTCAGCCTCCTCTGAAGTCCTGACAGCACAGCAATGTAAATCCATGTAGTTTAACGCCTCATCAACCTTAGTAGAGCATTCCTGCTCCAAGGTTCCTTCTAACGTCTCTTCTCTCAGATGTGTTTACAGTTTAAGCTCTGCTTGAGTCCCTCTGAGCTTCAACGGCACAGGTGAAGGCAAAGTTTGGGCTAAGCTGTAAATTGACCAATGAAATGGACCACACTGCGAGTGGTGATCTGCTAAAACTCGTTACCCGGCTGCAGAAATTATAGTAAGGCTCCAACACAGCTATCCAAAGCCGTTGGTGCAGAAGAACGGTCAACTGCTTTCTGTGGGGCAGGTTGATGTTCACAATTAGCGTAAGTGTCTCACAGCGTGTGGACGCGGCGATAAAATGTCCCTTTTGAGAGGGCCGGGGTTCACCCGATTTAAGGGCAGAGGAAGGACGGCGTGTTGAAAACCAGCTGGGAAAATTGAGGAAGGGAATTAACTTTGTCCTCCTCCAACATCCAGCCGCAGCAAAGGACCACTGAGTAAGCCAGTAAATCCCCACTCTGTTAGGCACAGTGTCTGCTGTGTCATTGAAGTGGTTACGGAGTGTGAGCAGTGGCAAACATTAACTTAAGTAAAGACTTTCTATGGCATTATTGACCGGGGCTGTCACTTTAATAAAACGGACAGTGGTGTTGGTGTGTGAAACAATAAACTGGGTTTAGGAATGTTGTTTTTTTTTCTTATTTGGTGTAAATTTCATATACATAATGATAAAGCTCCAACCCAAGTTAATGTTTGTACCAGTCAGAAAAATGAATATCAGTTCAAGTACTGTTACCACATTGTGTGTAAATTAAGAGTACAGAGTTAAATTATGAATTTCTCTTAGCTTCAAGAGCAATTGATGTTAAATGATCATCATTAGAAAGGTAATTTAAAATAAAAAGTTACCATCTTATTCTTAGTTGCTACAATTCACCCAGGTTTAGCTTTAAGTTTATTTAGATAGCACTGATTTGAAACAAATGTTATCTAAAGGCAGTTGACAAAACAAGATGTATTCTTTGAGGAAAAGGTATTTAAAAATAACAAATTGCATATCCTTAATGGGAGGAAGAGGTCCATTAATGACTTTAGTGATAAAAGAGACAAACGGAGAAGGTGCCATTCAGGAGTAAATTCTACTAGAAAATCCAAAATAATTTATCAATAGCAATGGCTTCATCAATGATTCAGTCTAAATTGACAAACAATTTAAATCTTATAAGGACCGGGCCAAGGTTACTCGCAATTTCTCCCGTAAAGTCTTTCTTCAGTCAAACTCTGAGTCTTGAGTACTTTCAAGGGGACAAACAAATAAAAAGTTACACAGAGATAGTGGCAGCAATACCTCTGTCAGTGCATCCATCCATGATGATAGAACAATGAAACAGGGTTAGGAGTACCTTCTATGTAAAACTAAAAAAAGTTGCTTGCTGCAACAGTTTCAGCAAGAGCAATATCAGTAAAGAAAGGGGACCGTGTTATCTGATAAGATTTCTTGCAATCAAACAATGTTTTTCTATTAGAGAATTGAACAAATTACAATTAGCCCCCCCCCCCCCCCCCCCCCCACACACACACCAACAGAAAAACGAAAAAGACATTTCTGTTTAATTCTTGAGCTTCTGGACTCCTGCTGAATATTACTGAAGGGAAGAAATTGGCTGCAGGCACGTCAAAACATTTTTTTGTCTGCCCAGTTAATGAACATTTTTGGATTGGACCAGAAGTAGCCGTGAAAATCCTTTGAAACTAGATGAAAATGAGCGAGTGCCCTTGAAAGTTCTCTTTCTAATTTAAAAGTTTGGCACCGAGATTCATCAGTGTTGCTCAGCTTAGTGGGCCTTTCGGCTTCCTAAAGTAGGCACCTCCCAACCTGTGGGGGGGGGGAAGTGATGAATGTGAAGGTTAATGCAGTAACAGTTAATAAATGGCAAACTTTGTCAGGGTTAATGGTGATAATAGGATGGCATAGAATAGGAAAAATAGGCTTTTAGCTATAGCTTAATTTAAATAATTTAACTTTTCAGTTCTGAACTCTTTAGATTTCCCCAAAAACAGACTTTAGAAGACACCACAAAGTGTTCTAGTTTGACTTTGAAATACTTTTCACCTTTTGTGGACGGCATCACTCAATCAGTTTTCCTTTATCTCTTTTTAATGAGGACATTGTGATTAGATACAGGTGATGCTGGATGTGTGCAGATGGGTGCACGCATGTGAGGTGTTTCCATATGCTCGCTGTAATGCGTTTGTGCGTGTATATGTGTGTTCGCATGTCTCCAATAGTCTGTTGACACACCAACACCCCGCCACCCCCCCTCCCCCTCACCCCCCTCCCGCTTGGCAGAAAGAATAGGGCCCAAACTTGTGTGTTTTTCTGTGTGTGAGTGTTTATGCTTTGCAGGGTTGTGTAACCCTGACTAATGAATCATTGAGAGGCCCAGCGGTCCAGGGGTGACTTGACTAGCTGACTGGTAATTAATTGTTAATGAGGCTTAGCAAGCAAACATGGATCTTGGGAGAAAGAGGAGGAAAAGAGACAGAAATCCATAGAGATGAGAGGATGGAAACTGTGAGGACTCAACCAGGAATTAAAGCAAAACAGAAGCTGGGAGATGCTGAATTGACCAGATACTGCATCGAGACATAGGACTTGATTAATGAGGTGTACTAACACACACACACACACACACACACACACATGCGCACACACAGTTTGAGAGGTGGCTGAGTGACTCTGCATCACAATGCAGTGGCCTTGGGGAAATAGGAGGACTAAAAGGGATTAAAGTAGACACCTCATTCACTGTTGCTGCTGTCCTGTGACACGCCGCGCTGTGCTAGGCTAACTGCTGCTGCTTATTTTAGCTGTTGACGATTGTGAAATCGCAGAACCCCTGTGGTAACTCCACTGAAAGCTACCAAACTAAATGCAAGCCTGTCTGGACTTTTCCCAGATTCAGCCGTCTGCCTTTCGAAACAAACAGGCCAATCATGTAAAGCTCTGCTTCTCCAGGGCTGCAACTTGTGATTATTTTGTCCATCTAATAACTCGATTCATTATGCTACTGACTGATAGCTTTGTGTATATAATGTCTGGAAACCATAAAAATGCTAATCACGATGCTCGAGTGAGAGAATGTTTGACGTTTTGAAAGATGATCTAAATAATTCAAATGTATCTGCACAAGCTGTATGTCACACAATAGATGCAGTAACTTGCTTTATTTCAACACAAGTATCACTAATTTAATAAAAGGAATATTTTTTTTAATTTTTGTTTGTAGAACCTAAATTCAGTTTAAGTTCATTCAGATGTACTTTATGTTCAGGTTTCCTACGGTGATCTTCCTGTGAAGATAGAACAAGGGGCTATTTACAGGTTTAAATGTGTTGCAGGATGGTAACATAAAAGGTTAAGAATTCTCGTGCGTAAGGATTTGTGATATTAGAGACTAAGGCTCCCTTGCTAATTAGCATATTTAATTGCTCATTAGATAGTTAAGGGGGTTCCGGGTGTGCTTGCCACTTCAGAGAGTCGCACAATTGGAGTGGAGCCACAGAGTTTTTTGACCTCATTAACACCACTCCTGTTATTCTTTTACCCTTTATTGTTTTGTAGATATTTTATGTTTGTGTTGTTTTTATTTTTGAAGTAAACTGTTGAACCTAACACGAGGGCATCCAGTGTGTCTTTGTTTTTCTGTTTTGCCATCAAGTGAATTACAGAGGGCAAAAGGAGAGCGTCGAGCTTATGGCTTCATTAACTAGGAAAGTACAGCATTAAATATCCAAACATAGCAACAACGGTTTCCGTTTTGTTTTAAGCTTTAAAGGAAAAATGCACAAAGCAGGTTACAGTTGCTTTCTAAATTCTGCTAACTGGGCGAGCTGGTTAATCTATTTCTACTCCCTATTTTTTTCTTTTTGCTAGTATTGTTTGATATTTGACTGCCGTACATTTGCCCTTTTCAGGTTATTGCATTCTGCTTTTGCAAAATTCCTGCAGAGTTGAGTATTTCATCTCGTTAAAGATACTATATAGTGATGTATGTTTTTCACTAATCAATGTACAATAACAATAAAACCCCACCTGGGTAATGAAGTATGGATTTCCACAGCAGGATATCGCAAAATATGGTTTTAAAAAAAGCACTTTGAAGAATAAACCCCATCTAATTCTGCTTGGTGTGCATTCTGGGCTGATGAGATCACAATAATCAAACAGCTGGCATTTGAGCACACTGTTTTGGACAAGCTTAGACACTGAAATTGATTCTGAAGTATTTGAGTTGTACAAGGTTTACCCTTATGTGTTTATGCCAGAGTTTGATTCCATGACCCCTGTTTGTCTGCCTGGCAAATATTTTCAGCAGAATATTGGGAAGGCATTATCCAGACCAGATCTGTCTCACAGGAGATGTTGGGTTGTGAATCTGGTTGTTCTTGTCCCCCGATGTTTTATTCACAAAATGTGTTATTGTGGCCAGATGTTCCCGAAATCCACGAGGCTGAACCATTTAGCTGTATCCGTTTTAAAACAAAAGTAAACACTTCTTCCTGGAGAAATTGGATTTTAAGACAAAGAGGAGAAATCAATAAAATGACAAACCGCTACTTAGAAGAAATTGGATCAGTCTTCATGCTTTATGTGATGCCACCTGAGGTATTAGTGTGTTTTTGGGAGGGTAGATTTTTGTCTTGACTAAATATTGATTTTAAAACAAAATAGCAAAACAAATGGGAACATTGATCACGGCATGTTCTCTAGGTCGCTACTAAAGAGAATTTGTTTGATGTACCAGAGAAGTCTGGCAAGTAGCTTTAAATATCAAAATGATGCTGATCAAAGTAAGATTATCTGACTGGTAGAGTTTGATTGATTGGATATGAACAGGTGGCATCCCTAATTCTATGCCCGGGTGCCATTGATATAACTTAAAAGGTGCTAAATAAACTTAAAATTTTCATAAATGGAAAAATATGAACACCCCCTAAAAATCCAGCAGCATTCTTCTCATGTCTAATATAGTGTTAAATGCACACTACTTTGCAGCACATTACACTTTATGTATTCATTCATGTTTTACATTTCACACACTTGCTGTTTTACTCTGCTGGAATTTCTCCTTTTCCTGATCATCAGTAATAGCATTTTTGGACCATTTGGTAAAAAGCTGAGGATGTACGCCATGGTTAATTACCAGAAGAGGTCATAGATGAAGGTATGCTGGGTCATAAGGCCTCAAGCCCTAGCAGAGGATACCACTGATGCCTTTGACCAGACATCCTCTTCTTTTTTCTCTCTATTTTCAAGGCTTTGTTAATCTTGCTATTAAATGCCATAGCATGAGCAAGTTGTAACTTACTTGATTACTGAACATGCAGCTTTTTATTTAAGTTTTTCTTGTCAACATCCAGGTATTTATGGTGCTACATCAACCATTTTTTTAATATAAAATAGCCAACATTTACTTTGATCACGGCTCATGATTTCGATAATGTGAGAAATTTTAGTGTATATATATATATATATATATATATATATATATATATATATATATATATATATATATATATATATATATATATATATATATATATATATATATATATATATATATATATATACATATACAAGCAACTGTAAGATTTTCTCTTTCTATTTTCTTCATTTACTGTTGGTGCCCCTTTTAGGAGGGAAATTTATGAACTACAGTGGAACAGCTTTTCTACGGCTTTGATCAGGACTTCAAATATGGATTAATGTCTTTGGAAGGTTGCCTCTTCAAACATGTTCCTAATCCGCTCGGTTTTCTTAATAAATGTGCATAAAATACCCTCAAGTCCTAATGTCCTTGTCAAATCATAGGCCAGCAGTGTGAAACCACAAAGTGTGTAAAAATCTCCCCATTTGAGAAAGCGTTCCTATTTGGATTGTCCTGTAATTTTAACTCTCGTGTTTGCTCAGGAAATGTTATACGATGCACAGATATTATTACCGTGCATCCAATCGGCAACAGTGAAAAGCAACTGGAGGGGGGTGCCCTTTTCTTTTGTCAATCACCAGTGCATAAAGCCAAGTCCAAAACTGAACGCTCTTTGAGTTTGTTTTAAAAAGACTTAACTGGTGTGCACAGAACCTGACCTCAACCCCATCCAAAACCTTCTGGGAGGAG